>NW_027176594.1:16288225-16355725 GCF_023349555.1 Cebidichthys violaceus
GAATATATCTTAGGAAGCAAGTAGACCATGCAAGCAACGAGCCTCATTCAGTTCACCGAATTGGTGTGGATGTTGAAATATGGCTGGAAATTGAGTTTCCTGAAACACACAGTGTGTACAACAGTCAGGGCTGTCCGGAAAACACCGTTTTTGTGGCTTTGAAGCTTCAATGGGTAGCATTGGCTAACTTTATCAATCTCTTTCACACATATTGCACGCTTACATGCACACAGAGGAAAAGAGAACCTCCTACTCAGTAAGTGAAACAGATATACAGCTGCTAGAAATAGTTTTTTTCTTGATGACGACACAAGCTGTAAAACGTTATTATTAGTGTCTAATGAGAGATAAGAAAAAACCCGGACTTCAAGGCTTTTTTCTTTTTATTGAAACGAAAACGGATACAAAATGTGCAACAATCACATCAAAATAAATGACAGCGAGAGCCCATATAAACAAATTTGCTCATATGTAGGCCTATAAACAAATGAATTGATAAATAAACTGTAGCATATGCCAACATAAAATAAAAGACCTGGCTTTGTTGAGCCTGTTTGTCGATCAATCTCTCCACTTTTACAGCACACACACACACGCACCCTTTACAAACAACATGTAGAATTAATATTGTGGGATTCAGCCTTAATAACAATGTAGCTCTACAGTGAGAAAGTAATGGAATGCTACTCTGAAGGCCCAAATGTGTAAAGCGGGACTTTATGTCATGTGTCATGATGTCTTGCTTCTCTTTAGTCTCCAGTTAATCTCCAGTCTGTGAAAGATTGTAATTGAGTCTGGTTGTTGTCTATTTCACAACCGCTCTTTATAATTTCAGCATTTTTTTTCCATGTCAATGCACAATTTGTATGCTTCAGGAGGGAGTGAATGACATTTGTGATCACTTCTGTGCAGTTTAATTAAGCGATAACAAGTTCCTACCAGAATGACTCTCAAGTTGAGAGTAGCGTAAGTAGAATGTAGTGGGACTCCATTTTTGGTGATGACAGCAACTTTTTCAGTGTTTTCTCCCGGATTTAAAATAGTTTGAGAGTCCGTGCCTCATATGTACGTGTTGTATAAAACATCCTGAATGAAGGTCTGTTGGTGGAAGCGTCTCCTGGCAGCGATCCTAAAGTAACACCTCAGCAGGACGCACACGAGGGCTGAAACGCACACGAACGAGCAACAAACAAACCCCTCACCTCTGTGCTATTAATACGGACTCTGTACGTCTTTGTCTTCCTGTGTGCATGTGAGTTCACCCACGTGTGTTTGTGTGTTCCGGGACAGGACATGGGTCAAGCTGTCGAGTCGCACTTTCAGGAAGTGTTGGCGGCTCTGGAGCAGAGCGCGGAGGAGGGCAGCAGAGGGGATGGGGGAGCGCTGAGGAGCCGTCTACAGCGGCTGTACAGCTTGATCGTCACGGACGAGGACTCAGGTAGGAGCTCTCTGGAAAAGAGAAACGCAGCAAAGCCGTTCGGGGCAGAGCTTCTCGGAGGCACAGCTGCTCTGTCTGACGCATAACACAACTTATTAGTGTGGCCAAACATCAACGAAGGATAAGAAACCACACAAACCGCCGTCACTTTTGGTTATGTAACAGACTGGAGTGAAATGGAAAAAGGGAAGCAGCAAGAGACGAGGATGTGATAAAAAAAAATAATCAAATAGCATACAAAATGATCTACATGATTTGCTATTCATTTTAGATATTTTCTATTCGGTTGCATTAAATTACATCCACTTCAGTTGTAAAGGGATGATGATTGTGAGGTGTTGCACATGAGTATTACTATCCTCTGAGTATTTCTTGGTTTGCATTCAGGGTCGTCTTGGTTTGCAGTCCGACAAAAATAATCTCTTCTGTTGAAACTCAAAACTGTTTCACGAATGGGATATGCGAGCACCGCTTAGTCACAGATCACAAACGGTGGCTGCGTCACATTGAAAATGAATTTGTCCTACTGGGCTCTCATTTGCTCACGCAATTTAAGAAGGTTGTAAAAAAAAAAAAAGGCAGTTTTTTTAAAGAGTGAAAGGGAATTATCTAATGACTTTCTCTACTTTGCTGACCCCTGGCGTAGCATACCATCGTAGGCGTTGGGGAGCGCTACACATGCCATGCCACCATTTCACTGAAGAGCAGCATAATTAGCCAGCCTGGCATGCCGCCACGTACTTGTCAGCCGGAGTGTTGTGAGCTGTCTCTGCCAGAAAATTGACAATCTGGAATGAAGAATATCCATCCTGCTACATCACCCACAATGGAAATAGGCCTCAGGGCTTTGTTGTGTTGTCTTGACTTTTACTTTTACAAAAGAACTCACTGAGTTTGTAAAAGACTGTTTTGTTTTTTTATGTTATTGTCTTATGACATCAATCATATCGCCCTGTCAGATCAAAAGGCCACGTTTTGACAGAATTAGGTCACTTTCGGTCCATCACGTCAAAGAGAAGGTTTTTACTATTAGGAGACACATCGACAACCAGAATGACAGACTTGCAATTACCCATCAGCACCGTCATACTCTTGACTTGATTATTACTTATGGCTTTGATCCGGTAAATCTCCAGACTATCAACATGCATGTTTCTGTGACCCATCAGTTCAGACTATTGGGAATTTCTCTATCACCTTTCAGGCTTCTCAGCAGCGTGATCCACCAAAAGAAATGCAAAGTTTCCCAAATTATAGTGCAACTTTAATGCAATAAAAAAGCTTTTTAAGGAGTTCAACAGCTCTGTAAAATAAATGAAGATCAAAATACATATTGCTGCAAATTCTTACAACCACAAGTTGCTCTTTAGGACCATTAAGTCTCTTACCTGCTGCCCTCCTGATTCCAATGAAATCTCTTTTATTGAGAGATGTGGGACATTTCTGTCCTTTTTTTGGAGATAAAGTTTCCAGCATGAGAGCCCAAATCCTGCCATCTCTGTATGCCACACAGTGAGGCGCATCAGACTTTTTATTCCTTTTATCTGATATCCCAGTCAGATTTACTGAGGATGATTAATGGAATAAAATCTCCCTCCTCTCCTTTTAGATGTCTACCAACATTTTTATTTTATTTTATAATTCTTTTTTTACCAACACAATTTTTAAGGAGGTTTCGGCCCTTTTAGTTTTAGATATTTCCAGTACAAACTACTTCACTGTAAGCCAGCACAGGGTTCTGTTCAAGCACACATTGTGTCCCAGGGGGCCACTTGTCACACCGGCTGTCCCTGAGATCAAACGTGTGACCGTGCCTCTCTATTTAGCGGCTTCCTCCATGGCCAAATCAGTCGAGTCAGTTGTCTGTATTTTATTTTTAATATTCCGGATATCCATTTCCGTGACATCCACTCTTATCATGTCAGCGACCCATCCGATGAACCTGCTCCCCCTGCGTCCCAGCTGGGAGGTGGAGGGATGGACAGCAGTGTTCACAGACAGGACGTTGTGGGGGTTGGGGAGGTGTTTTGTTTTGAGTGTCATTGTGACAGTTTTGGTCTCTTCCTATCTCTCTTCCTCCACCCCCGTGTGTGTATTGCAGAGCCATTGTCTGGTGGACGACTGTGCGACTGCCCTCCTCCGAACCCAGAGATGAGCTTCCACATGTGGACGGAGGATCTGGATATCTGTGAGTGGATCTGGAACCGTGGGGGGTCTAGAGGAAGTTGTTACTACTAGTCAGCTGAACCACATTAGGCTGAAACTGGAATTATCTACTGAAAACTGAAGTGGATAAAGAGAACCAGAAGTAAAGGGGAAAAAAAGGCAAATCATTCAGTTAGAAATCTCTTAATAATGAAAGTTTATTCACCAACAGCAGCCTCATTAGACGATTAGCACAAATTAAATTCAGTGTGGCATCACAGAGCTTTTGAAAGTCATTCTGAAATATGTCGCAAATGACTAAAGTAGAAGTTTGAGGCAGATCAAAAGTGCGAACATCAATACAAAGCTAATTATAGCACAATATGTCACAGTGTGAGAATATCTGAGTTGTAGATTGTTGGGAGCCTCCTCGGGGGCCTTAGGGCAGACCTGAGACAGTTATTGAAAGGACTCATTCCGTGCTGTGGTTTGTGCTGTCTTGCTCCACGTGAGTGCAGACCTCTGAATTACACGTAACTGATGAATGTTGATGTGTCGACAGGGCGAGTGCTGGCCAAGTGGTTTCGATCCAGCTCCATGTCGGAGCAGTTCTCCCTCATCCAGGAGCAGGAGGACGTCGTGCTGGGTGAGTCGCCCGGCGACCTGATGCCGCCCGACATGACTCGCTTCTCCGTCATGTCCGACGACAGCGGCATCGAAAGAGACCTGCCCCCCGGCGCCGATCCCCCCCTATCGTCTTCTCTGGACTCTGCCGGCATGAGTACATTATGGGAACAATGCAAAAGGTAAATCAAGTACCATGTTTACATTAAGATAGATCATGCCCACTGCCAGTTTTGTGTATTTTACTTAATTTGCAGTCCCTGTAGTAACAGACATGTAGAAATGAAAATGTTTCCAAAGCCTACCTTGGGTTTTTAGAGCCATTGTTTTCCAGGTAAATCATCTTGAAGACACTTAAAACTAAGTTGCAATAAAGTAGGTAATCTTCACCAAGATCATTTACTGCAGGTCACTTGATTTCTTGCGCAAAGATTTAAGAGTCTTTTGCTGAACTTGAGAACGTCCGAGATGCTCATCATGGGATCCGCTGTGCGTTGTCCAAGCCTCACCTTCATTTTGAAGTGATTAGGACTTTGACTATAGCAGTTAAAAAACCTTCTCCGTTTTCCCAGTGAGCTAGAGTCGGGGAGGCTGTCACGGCGCGGAGGCATCAAGATGAAACCATCGGTGAAGGACGGCATGGTGCTGATGCAGGACACCCTGGAGGAGCACGCGAGCCTCGGCGGAGGAGGAGGAGGAGGAGGAGGAGCAGGAGGAGGAAGTAGTGGAGGGAGGGGAGGAAGACGAGGAGCGACTCTGCTGAGGCGGGCAGGAAGCAGCGCGATGCAGAACCCCTTCCTCAAGCAGCAGAGACACTTTACTGCCAGGATAGTCGCCATGGGAGACGACAGGGTACTGGGCCGCCTGGCCAAGGCCTACTACTTCTTCAGGTGAGAGACTCGTCATATCACAAGAGGACGAAGGTTCTTTCAAAGCATCTGGATGTTTGTGTGACTGTGCTGATACAACATATATATATATATATAAGTTTTATATATTTTTATTACACTGTACTGTAGTTTTGTGTTATTTTCTCGCAACTGAGATCTGCACGTTATCATTTATGTTTTTTTCATGAGCAGGTCTCAACATTAACTTTGAAGCGGTGCTGGCGAGTTTTCAGCTTTTGTTTGCCGAAACTGAAAATGTGGTTTCCATTATTAGCCCCCTTATATTGTCAGTACTTACCAAACTATGCAGTGATGCGTCAGCTCGATAATGAAAATGTGACATGAAACCATGTCCTGTGTATGTTTCAACATGCTCTGAAGTATCATTTTCCGTCCTGCTCCACATTGCCGGGATACTTTGCTTCCCAAGGCTTCACAAATTTCCTTTTTATTTTTTGTTCAGGTTCATCTGGTTCTTTCTTCAGTGGAATCAATTTCCACATTCGTTTGTGATGTTGATGAATTGGTCACATGACTTCAGTTGCTTTGCCATTGTCTAGACAGCAATATTTAAATGTCACTAATTCAACAATATCTCTTTTGGGGTGCACGTTTGGTTGTTTGCCGTCCCTATTTTTATGTGTCAAAAGTGCTTGTCACTGATGGCAATCTGAGAACAAGAAGCGGTTGCAAATTTTTCAAAATGGTTGCGATGGCAACCTGGCATCCCTTACTGTCGAGCCCTGAATGGACAGTACAACAGTGGAAACAAAATACTCTGGGTCACTCTCTTTAATAGATGACAGAGATTTTGGAGCGACACGCATAACAATGAGAAGAACATTTAGACTTTTGTAAACAAGACAAAAAATACTCCTCTTTGGTGCAATAAAAGTATATACTGTATCTGAGGATTAGATTATAGATAAATATTTAGTTTTGATAGGACACCTGTGTATGTAATAATGATGCCTTACTGTAAATGTATGGGGGAAATCATTTTTGCCACAGTAATAGGAAGCTACATGTGGCCTGTTGACATCTAATCCTAAATTACTCTAATGAACATATATACTGTCATTGAAGCACTAACAATACAATGAGATCTGAACTGGAGGACTAATAAATCACTACTTTACATTCTCTCCACGTCAGCTTTGGGAAGCTGAACCGTACTTCTTCTATTGCTCACGTCATGCGTGGAAACTGGAAACCTCTTTGCTGCTCAGCGATGCGTGAACACATTTTAGTGCTTCTCACGAATCTTTGCTTGTCTTTGCAGGAAAAGGGAAGCGCGGAGACTTTTTCTTACAATGAAAGTAAACCTCCAGTTTTACTACATCCCTGTTTGCGGGGCAACAACTCCCGACTCCTCTATCAAGGTAAGACCACTTCCTCTTGTCAACGCACCATCGGTCTGTTGTTGCGTGAGAGTCAGCACACCTCTAGAGATAGCAGAAGATCAGTTTTTCAAAATGCCAAATTACACTGTAACTGTGTGTTTATTTAAAGTAAAAATATAGTGAAGTGGAAAATGCTCAGAAATGAAGTGACGAGATTCAAAAACATGGAATTTACATTGGCTTGGCTGCCTTTTTCAGTGTAACTTGTAATTTGTTTATAATTATTATTATTTAAAATTTCTAACGATCTGTGTTTGGTTTTCATTTTTGTATTTTAATTTTTTCTAATTCAGACATTGAGATTACTTTAAAATAAATGTAAGCTGTTGTGTCTTTTCTCCACCAAGAACTTCCATTTAAATAGACCTTGAGCTGTTTGCCCCAACTGCTCTTTAGAGGCGGAGACTTTTTTCCCATGCAAAATTGACCCTCACAAATTTAGTGAAGAAGAAGTGAAAACATGCAGTAGCTAGAGTAGGAAAACTTCCAGGCTCATCGTATTCCCTCACTGCTGTTAATTTGATGTATTTTTTATTATATTCTACTTTCATGTTCCTTCTTTTCTAGGAAAACCTCCATCAATCCAAGGATAATCCCTGCACTCTTGGTTCCTACTTGAGCATGGTGGATCCATGGTACCACTCTAACATCAAGAGTTTAGGCTGCATGATCCCCAAACTGGCAAAAATGGTACAATACACTTTTTCAGAGCAGGCCTATGTTAGTTAAATCCTTCGTTTGTGTTTGAGGGACTTGTGAGAGAGAAGAGTTCTCTTTAAGTTTTCTCCTCCCACTGTGTTGTAGCTTGACTTGTCTGAATGACGTACAGCCCCGATTTAGGTTGAAACACAGGAAGCTGCATAACATCTTTTACGGCGCTATGATAATAATGGAAAAGCTTGTTTTGTTCTAGTGTTGAGTGCTCTCTGGCTAAATGTTATACTCAACTACATTAAATGGGATTTGGAAAATGTGATGTATTCGCTCAGGTTTGTCTGCGTTGCAGCTCCTGAGTTAAAGTGTCTCTCTTTCACCAAACTGAAACAGGCTTAATTGTCCTGTTAAGCCACCATAAAAATACTCGTCATTGAAACTCTGACAGAAACTAAATATAACTCACCAGAACCCTCTTGGTTAATCTTCCCACTGTTCCATCGATAACAATAATTCACAGAGTAAGATGATAAAATAAATTAGCTATATAAAATTTGTAATAAAAAACAACAACCAGCAATGTACTCAGCCAATCATCAATAGCAAAACATATTTTTACATTCACCCAACTCTAAAAAAAGTTTTCCTTGAATTCCTGTATCCTCCCCTCTTTCCCAGAACTTTTCAAGTTACTGAAAAAAATGGAAATTTCTCCATTTTTTAATGGTTGAGGTGTGTTAAAGTCATGTGGTACATTAATGATGAACTAAAGTTCAAATTTAAACACTTTAAGTCACTTTTTCTTTACCAAGTGCTGCTGTTGTACCTGGCGAGCAGTTGACCTTTTAGTGACTCATTATATTCACTTGATGTGACCAAAATGAGTTTGTGGTTACAGCATCATGCAGACAGGAAGATTCATTTCTTGATGACTTTTGTCTTCTCCAGCAACAGATGAACCCAGGGCGGCCAAAAGAGCCCTTCGTGTCTGATGTAATCTCCTACTACGTTCGGACCGGCCAGCAGCCTGTCTACTTCACCATCTACTTTGTTAAGGTAGTATACGATACATTTTATGTGTAATTTATTTGTGTGTGAGGGTTATGCAGCTTCATACCAAAAGGTTTTTAACACATAATGATTCGCATTTTTCAAATGTCTTTCATTTCTTTTGTAAAGAGTTGTTTGTTTTCTATTAGATCACGTTCACCAGCATGACAAAGGATCCCGTGGAAGATGTGTTTCTCACGCATCTAGAAATGGAGTTACCTGAGTTCAGACAGATCTCAGCGTCAATTAGAGGTGAATTGGGTATACATGAACACTATTTTCCCAACGTTGTCTTTGATATTTGTACAAACCTGCCTCTCTACATCTGTACACAACCGAGTTTAACAACATGCCGGTCTCTCAAACAGATAAACCGAAGAAGAGCTCGGGGGAGGTGTGCGGGGCTATGGTCTCATTGAATTACAGAAAGGTACGTTTTTATTTTTTTTAATTTTTTATACATTATTAAGCCCCCCAAGAGAAACACCGGTTTGTGAGTGAGTGTGCACCTGTGTGTCTGTCCACGGCTAGTCTCCCATTCTGCTGCAACAAACTGCTTAATGTTTTGGGTGGCCAGTCATGGCTGCATGCTGAAAGACATCTTGTGGTTGCGGTGACTCACACTTTCTCAAAAGCTTTTGTTGCCACTGACTGCCTGCTGACTCGTCACTCACTGCACTACGAGGCAAAGCGGGGGGAAAACCATAGACTGTGTATGTGGAAAACTGTTTGCCCACTTTTTTATTGTTTTGAACAGTGTGTTTGGCTAACAGAACTGAACTACACACACGGCTGATTGCATCGCCGCAGCTCAGCTGCACGCCTGCACAGATACATCTGCATAGATTAGAATGAGAGACGTGCGAGTGAAAAACACATTTGATAAACTTGCAGTCCCGACAATCTTAGAGCGAAGTCTTAGACAACTGTTAGTTTTGTTCATTCAATCACAATATTATTAGATTCCTGGCACCGTAGCCACATGCCTCATCAACTACCGAAATAATGCTCACAAATATTGTGTTGTGTACCGTGTTGTTTGTGTGAAATGCAAAAGGCTTGACACTTGCATGCTTTGTTTGTGTGTGTGTGTGTGTTGCTAGGTGACATTAAGTGGCCGAGACGTTGACAAAGGAATGTCAGTCAGGACAACAGGCGCTCAGATCACTGCTATTCCCTCCAATGAGGCAGAAGGTTCAGTATTATCTCTAACACATTCAGTATTCAATACTTTATATATATATATATATATATATATTTCATGACTTTGTCTTATTCTTCTGCTCCCTATTTTTCTCTGCCTTCGTCTCCTAGATCTGAACTGTTTGACCATGACACTGAATGAACCTCCAACAAAAACCAAAAGCAACGTTGTGGTGAGTCTAGTGCTGGGCTCAAACATCTCCAGTGGATAATCCTCACATAGACGGCTTATGTTAAAACAACGCATAGAATGTAAATGATCAATTCAACAATAAATTCATCCTTTCATGCTTTTATTTTGAAATTCCCAGGCGTCAAAGATTCGGTCCAGCAACATTAAGATTCGCACTTTGGAGAGTCGACCTTTCACTGTTACACTGGACAGAGACTGTCGCAGGAGCTACAGAAATGTGCAGAGGTGAGAGAGTCCAGCCTTCATTTTTTCACCACTGAGTAAAGGTCAAATAAAGGTTTGGTGTTTCATAGGTTAGAAAAATGATTATTGATAGCCGACGGTGCTAACAAAGCACTAGCAGAACAAAGAGATCTCTACAGTTTGTATATGAAATTGCTCTGTCAGGGTCTAGTTTGATCCACACCTTGATTTGCATTTGGTGGACCCAGTTTCTGTGCACCCCGAACTGATGTCTCCATTTTCAACGTGTTTGTGTTGCAGCATCGAGATCTCCCCGTGTCTTGATCCCGGATACTGCGTCCAGAAAACCATTAGGTCCAAATTCAAGTTGGGAGAGGTCAAAGAGGCGGGACTGAGCAAATACATGAACAAAGGCCTCCCTCTACCGATCAACACATTTGCCGGCATCATCACCTGACGTGGTGGCGTAAACCCTGCGGATGAAACTTGACAATTAACAACCATCAGCGCTGTGCTTTGATCGCGGGAACGGCTGTAAGTCCAGTCTGACACATGGAGAGACAAAAGGAATCACCTTTGAGTCACACTGAGCTGCTCCTGAAAACAAAACAAATCAGTTCTGTCAGATGGGTTTGACTGGCATGTATGGAAAAAGACTATAAATCAACACATACAGTACTAGTGTCACCTGTTGCAGTTGATGGGAGAAGTCTTTTTACAGTAACGGCAACAAAGTTGTGCTACACAGCAGGATTATTGTTGATCTCCTAACAGTGATTCTACTACAGTACACATTTTCAGTAAATCTATGCAGATTGGATTGCCAAAGAACTATACTGCCTGTAACACTAGAGAGACCGGCAGGGGGAAATAAGTAAGCAAAGGTATTAATTTAAGAATTCAGGACTACTGATAATTGGATCACTAATCATGTGACATCCCAAAAAACTCAGCAGACAGTCTGGAAATTCTGGTTTTCTCAAAGTCACCATGTGGTGAGGCAGATTTTAAGGGCTGATGGTAACAGTGACTCTACTTCATAGACACACTACCTTTTACTGCCTTCTTCACACACACACACACACACACACACACACACACACACACACACACACACACACACACACACACACACACACACACACAGTACACACAAAGGAATGCAGACCAGCCTGGTCTGTCAGCGACTAAAACGCTCCGATTGATGAATGACCGGTACGATGACAGCTGACAGTTAACTGTTGCCTTCGTCTTTGCTGAATCCCTCAAAAATACACTTGCCATTCCCGTACCTGTTGCATAATGCAAGCATGTCATGAAGGTGCAATTAGTTTGGAAACGTTCTGGAAAGCTTCTAGAACCACACTATGAAGTCAGAGCCACGTGACAGGAAACTCTGCAGAACAGAAGCAGCTTTTGTGTTTTATTGTATCAGACAGCCAGCCTGATGTGCATAAAGTAGCTTGTCAGTCTTGAGAGTCACTGTCTACTGGCCAGAAGTGGAGGATTCTGTGTTCCATGCTTGATTATTATACAAGACGAGGAGCTAAACTTGCACACATTCCTGTAATTATCTTAAATGCATCATCAGCCTTGAGGTGGGAGAATCGCCTCTGACCTCCATCCACTCACTGCCGTTTTGTTCGATGACACATAAATGTCCTAAACTGAATGTATTTGCACTAAAACTGCAGGTTTTATTTTTTTATTATTTGTGAAGCAACAGTGTGTAAAGCATGTAATACGACTACATGCGTTATTACATCATCACGTAAATATGAAAAAGATAAATATGTTGCTTTTGCCACAGAGTTATTAGATTACATAGCCAAGAATGGCTAACGAGCTTATTTTTTATGCCCCCCCCCCCCCCCCCCCCCCCCATGGTTAGGATCTCAGGCAGTAAAGGTCAACCGCCTCATGAACTGGATGTGATGTATTGCACAACATAAAATCATGTTAGTGTGTGTGCATGTTTGTGTGTTTGTGTGTGTGTGAGTGTGTGCTTGTGTGTGCGCGTCTGTAAGTGTAGGTGTGTGTGTGTGTGTGTGTGTGTGTGTGTGTGTGTGTGTGCGCGTCTGTGTGTGTGTGTGTGTGTCTCTGCTAGCATAGCAGGGGTAAAAATTATGAGTTTGAAATTCATGATACATTTTGCACATTGTTTCATCTAATCATCCATATATAATGAGGACGCCATTAAAATCAAAATGTAATTGTGTAAATACATGATTTTGTTTTGTAAAAAAGTGATTGTGTTTTATAATAAATGTGATAAATATCTGTACCTTTTGTTTGAATAAAACAAAAGCGACTTCTGAACTGACTGAAAAGAGGAAGTGGTTTTGAATAGTTTTGACGCGCTGTGGAGCGAACGTTCTCACGCCGTGGGTGCGTCCAGTGGCCACCAGATGGCGCTATTGAGTTACTATCTACCCAGCTTGAGCACAGGTTAACACGGGGACAGTCCCGTGTGCTGCACGCACACCGACCGACACTTGCCAACAGCTGATGAGCGACCGCTGGAGCATCTCGCGCGTTTTCCGCCTCCACAGGTTGGTGTCTGACTGGCGACGACTCAATGAAACGCCGCAACGAACCGCGACCGCAAGACCCTCCCCTGTAGTTTCCCCCTCGCCGTTTCCCGGTGACGCTCTGCAACTGGAAGCGTAGAGAGAACGGAGGAGAAGAAAAGGAGAAGCTGCAGGACCGATGGAGAAGAAGCAGGGATCTTCTTATCAGTACGGTTCACTGGAGCGCACTGAATGGAGCAGAGGCAGCAACAAAGCAGGTACACACACACACACACACACACACACACACACACACACACACACACACACACACACACAGGAATACATGTATGTATGTATATATATTAATATATATACTAAACACACACACACACACACACACACACACACACACACACACACACACACACACACACACACACACACACACACTGGGAGTTACAGTGAATTCATTACAGTGATCTCAATCTGTTCTACACTGTTTATTGTATAGTATATTCCATAGCATCGACACAATATTCCCGTAAAGGTTTATAGGTTTGTGTTCTATCTTTTCCCACTAGAGGGATTACCACAGTTTTTTTTTTGTGTCTTTTATATCTGTGTTATTTTTGTAGTTCATGGAACGGATCAATGTAGTTCTCTAGTTGCAGTACAGGCAGCAGCTTTGTAAATGTCAAGAATCCACAGGTGTTTATGCTTCTAGTGTGTGTGTGTGTGTGTGTGTGTGTGTGTGTGTGTGTGTGTGTTCTTATTTGTGTAAGACAAAAGTGAGGGCCCATTACTCAGGAACCTGCACCCCTCAGATGATGAATAATGACCCTCATTGTGGACTTGGCTGGACGTTCAATAGACTATAAGGTCAGAAGTCACTGAAACTCTTTATCGCATGCGTCACAGTATTCATGTTTTCTCTAAAGCCTGCAACTAATATGTGGTTTGGTTGTTCATAAGGCGTCATTCTCTAAATGATTTTTCTTGGTAAATCAATTTCCCAGCCCCAGGTGATTTCTTCGGATGTCCTTTTTGTTCGACCAATCGTTCAAAACCCCAAAGAAATCTCCACAAGGAAAGCTGAAATATATTATATTATAAATATCATTTACATTCATGATGCCCATGATGACATCATGGTGTCAGGGTGGTTTGGTCGTACTGACGCACCATTCATGAATGTAAGTCGGGAAGTTTGCAAAGCTGTGCAGAGTCTGTTAAGCTCTCTATATGTTTTTCCTCTTCACTCATCCTTTGAGTGAAAGGACACACACAGACACACACACACACACACACACACACACACACACACACACACACACACACACACACACACACACCTCTGGTCCACTGCTTCCTCATCAACCCTCCTCCTCTTTCCTCCTTGGTCTCTAATCTGGCTGATCTGTCTGTCAGTAGGGTGTTAGGTGTAAAGCAATTTGTGGCAGTGTAAAAGGAAAAAAAAAAGAAAAGACGGTTGGAGTTGGAGCAAAGCCTGTAAACTTCAGGGGTTTGGATAAAGAGAGGATGCAGGGTTTCGAGAGGTATTGGGTGAAATGAGGAGAAGCAAAGGGACAAGAGAACTGTGAGCGAGGCAGTGAAAAAAGTGCAAAGGAGGTCTAGGGATGAGTCATAACTGCTCAGTGGCAGAATAACCTGTCCTAGAGAGCCTCTGCAGCAGAACATGTTGTCTCTGACGACGTAGGAATCTACTGAACAACGCTTATGACGGTCATGTGGCACATTTTTCACATTTATCAGTCAGTGAGGCTTCTATGTCTCGTTTGGCAGTGCGGCAGTGCATCTATAATGTACAGAGAATGCAGCGTGAATACAGTGTTCAATGTCTGATGAGAATACAAAGAACAAAGGTGTGTCTCCGTTTCTCACTCTCATGTACGCACACGCACAAAGTGAACTACAGCCAAAGACCAATTACTGTATGTGCTTGTGAAATATGCACTCTCTCCTGCATTTCGGACATGTATTATGACAAACACGTCAATGTCATGCATCGGCCAATTTCCTTGTCTTACTGACTTGGAGGTGGAACTAACGGCTTTAATGAAGGCTCCGCTCCAGCGATTATTGCAAAGCAACGCAGCAATTATTTTATTTGTCACACCTGTGCTTGACAGGTAAGAATGCATGCTGTGGAAAAAACTTCTATTTTGCTATTTTGTCTGTCAAGTTCATTCGTCTCAGTAAGCAGCTTACTGTCTTACGATTAAAGATCAGGTAAGATTAAGTATATGCAAGTAAAACTATTCGGTAAGTGCTAAACACATGATTGGAAATACAATATGACCAAGAGTAACAACAGCATGATCATTAAATAGTTGGTTTGAGACTTCGGGAAATAGCCTTTTTGCTTTATTGCCTTCATTAGGCCACCCTGGAGGGTGTCATCACTTTTTCTCTACTGGAAGGAACCTTAGAGGGCACTTCATCACATTTACTGTACTTGAAGGACTCCCTAGAGGGCACTTCATGGCGTTTTCTGGAGTGGAAGGGCACCCTAAGGCACTTCATCACATTTTCTCCACTAAGGGAACTTTAGAGGGTACTTCACCAGGCTTTCTTTACTGGACGGGCACCCTAGAACGCACTTCATCACATTTTCTCTACCGGAAGGGAACCTTAGAGGGCACTTCATCCCATTCAATGTACTTGAAGGACACCTTAATGGGCACTTCATCAGGTTTTCTCCATTTAAAGGCACCCAAGGGGGAACTTTTGGAGCATTTTTTTTAAACAGAGCCAGGCTAGCTGTTTCCCCCCCACCTCTGTTCTTTATGCTAAGCTAAGGTGAATTGCCTTTTGGCAAAGCGCCATTGTTAAAGAACAGACACAAGAGTGGTTTTGATCTTCTCATGTAACATTATCTCACCAAAAAACAGCAACAGTGGAAATTATTTATATTTTGTTTCTCTTATAGAAAGTGAATCAAATTTCTGTTTCCTTATCTTTTAGCGAGAAACACATTTTCACATAATATCCTTATAAATGAGGTTGCTACTTTATGAAGCAATGCATTCTAATTAACTTTAATTGGCACAATGACACATACGAGAAGGTGTAGGTAGTTCCATGTGTGTCTTATTACAGTTTTAATCTCATTCACAGTTCAGAACCTGCTGCAACACTTCACTCAGTGCTTTCTCCCCTGAGAAGTCAAGGTTGTGTTGACGCCACGCTGACGTCAGCCAGATTTGTCATAGTAACCGAGTACAGAGTGTCGGCGTGAAGATGTGTGTCCGTACTTCAGGAACCCTTTTTTCTTCTGTCACACAAAGTAGACTGCAGTTGCATGCCCTCAAGGGATACGCCAGCAGGGATACGAGTCCATGTAAACCGGCAATTATCAGCAAGCGTGGTTAATGCTTTCCATGGTGCTTTTACTGTTAACCTGAAGTCATACAAACCCAGTCTGAATTATTATGATACACTTTCATTCTGCTTTCTTCTATGCTAGTGCAGAGGACGTTTCTTCACAGCACTTTGAAGCACTTCCCCAAGGCTAAATGTGACTAGAATAGAAATATTACTAGAGCTCTACTTAGTAATGGTGTGTGTGTGTGTGTGTGTGTGTATATAAAAAGGATTTAAGGGCCCCAGGAGGAGTCAGGGGATGTCTGTCAGCGGTGGTATTGGTATCACCCTGATTATGTTCGTCTTGGCCCCCATGCTGTGCAGCTCTCTACAGGGAGGTGACAGTTATCCAGGGCCGCCACAGTGCTAATTGGAACAATTCGAGGGCATGAATCTGTGATTTTCTTCAACATTAAAGTTGCAACTGCCACTACGTCTACCTTCAAGAAGGTCAACCATACTTGGATCTCAGGGTAAATTAAATGTGGTGTTGGTATTGCAGTTAAATGTTTGATACGCTGGTGGATTTAATTCTAGTGCAGCTGCTGCTGCTGCTCAGCGTATAGAAGCTACGCTGTATGAAATGCTTTGATGTCCATTAATGCCACACAAACGTTTCCAGGGACCTCTGGTCTGATTCATTAAAAAGTATTACAAAGCTGTTTAGAGCAAGCCCAGACATTATAGTAAACAGTGGCTTAGATATGTGCAGCTAACGCTGTACATTTTTTAATTAGTTGCTTTATTTTAGATTGCTTTGTTTTCATTGAAATGTTATGATGAAACATCTGTTTTATTTGAAAGGATACAGTTAAAAGGATAATCAGGGAGTGGTGTGTGGAGTGACACGTTGAAACACAGCATTGTGTTTGACATCAAACCATCAAGGCAGTATATGATTATTTGAAAAGCTTTAATGACTTTTCAGTCCGCTTGAAACAGCTATTAGCTTCAATACATTTATTCTTAAGATGTTTAATGCACCTGCCAAGCCCATGTTGTGTATATCATAAAGATGCCCAGCCA
The DNA here is from genome assembly GCF_023349555.1 of Cebidichthys violaceus. Lineage (NCBI taxonomy): Eukaryota > Metazoa > Chordata > Actinopteri > Perciformes > Stichaeidae > Cebidichthys > Cebidichthys violaceus. The sequence continues at coordinate 16,304,932 of NW_027176594.1, forward strand.
CAGAAGAAGATACATCTTGCCCGATACAACTTGGAATTACAACTTGAAGGACTGTTTCATTGGGCTTTTTTGCATAATGGATTGCAGCACATATTTGCACCCCTGTATCTCTCTACAGCAGGCAAAGGCAGTGTAGACAAAACTACAGTGTGTGTGTACTGGAGGAGGAGGCTTATTTCCTGTGCTGACCCGCCACCCTGGGTTTCTGCAGTTAATTAGTGTGTGTGTGTGTGTGTGTGTGTGTGTGTGTGTGTGTGTGTGTGTGTGTGTGTGTGTGTGTGTGTGTAAGAGAGAGAGAGACTGAGAGGCATGCAAGCCGTGCCAACCACTAACACATGGTAATTTGACTGTGATGCTCTGCTCCTCATCAAGCATCAATTTCAGAGTACATCTGCTGCATCTGTTTATTCAGTTTAAAATGAATATTCATGTGCAGTTGTTCTGCGGTGCCAAATTTGAGATTGGAAATTGGATCATTTCAGTGTGTATGTGTCCACCTATCTCTGCATAGTATTTGTCACTGTAACCTCCCTTTTAATAAAGAAAAGAATCAACATGCACTTTAATGTCTTTGTATCGGACATGTTGCAAATTTCGGGCAAGACTAAAAGCTGTCCTTCTCTTTCTCTGTCTCTCTCCCTCAGAGGACGACGTGGTGTCCATGGCGGACTCCACCATCACCACGGACGACATTGAGGGGGAGCTTTTCAAGATTGACAGGATCAGGGACGTCCTGGTCCGGAGGGAGTCAGAGCTCAGATACATGTGAGTGGCTCATCAGTACCGACACTTTGCTTTTTGTTTTGGTGTCGTGGCTGCCACCTGCAGCCGGCGTGGTTACTGGAGACGAAACAGGTTCAATAATGGCAAACCAGAGCCCAGATTTTACAGTAGAATAGTGAAAACATTATTATGTTTAATGCTGGTCTGAGTTGCAAGAAAGTAGGGTGTACATGCGTGGCTGACTTTCACTTGCACCTCATTCACATACCTGGTTTGTCTAATAAATGATCCTTCCGTAACCATAACCAACTACCTAACCAAACCTTAATAATCATTCATTTAGCGATGGGGTTGTTTAAGTCACCTCAGGCTCAGCTCTACATTATCCTGGCACAGCTTTCTACCAGTTTAAGCCGTACCAAAGCTGTGCTTTGAGCTCAATGCTAACATTAGCATGTTAACATGCTAACATTGGGGCGTTGGACAGGTGCAAATCGGGATTCATTTATGGAACAGGGTTAATGATAACTGGACCTTCAAATTCATTTGGATTCTGGCGATCATGAATGTCAAAAAATGTCATCCAAACATTGGCAAATTATTTCACTCAAGCGTTGGACTAACACATTGACATCCATCCCTGAGAAGGCAATTTGCTGAATGGCAGGGTGGCATCACTGTAATTAAAGGTCTGCATCAGGCGTGTGTTTGACAGCACATGTAGCTACTGTGTGAAACCAGAATAAACAAACGATTCAGTTAATTAATCAGTCACAAAAGTTCACAGATACTTGTGTAGTAAACAAGCTAGCGCCTCAGAGGAGAATTGCATCCATCTTCAGGCTTTTCCCACCAAAAGCAGTTCAAATCACGCTTCCATTTAGGAGCGCGCCTTGGTATCAGAAACACATCTCCTCGCAGCGTTGCCCTCTATTCTCTCTCCTCATTCCTCTCCATCACACTCCGAGCTGGCCCCCATTACAATTTCAATGGCTCTACCTTTGCTGCCGCTAAGCAGGCTAATGTATGGATATTTATTCATCCACTCCTCTGAAAGATAGGCAGTAATGCCACTCAGACAGCGGGGGGAATGTGAGGAGTGGCGTGTGTGGGGTAGCAAGCGAAAAACAAGCTGATAAAATGGGAGAATGAGAGACTGGAGGAGGAGGAGAAGGAGGTGGTGGAGAGGAAGTGGACGGAGATGAAGAGTCACTATTTGAAGCACCGATTCCCCCACAGTAAACAAACAAACTGCAACTTGTTGTTTCCTCTGGTACGTTAAGTAAAGCCTATCATTAGTATTCTAGGCCTCGTGGCCATTTCTCCGGCGTCTGTGCAGAGCCTCTTACATGACAGGTAGATGAGGCACGGTGGCGAGGCTCTCACGCCGCTGACGTTGATGAATGTGTGCAATGTGCGTGAGTTTTCGTCTGACCCCGCGAGTGCCTGTGTGCTTCTAAAAGAGACTCTGTTGCCGTGAAGCTGGGTGACGTGAGGGCCTCTAATTCTGTCAGAGGAGAAAGGGGAAGAGGGTCCTCCCCCCCGCCTCAGTCAGAGATGATACACTGAGTTGGAGGGGCCATTGACAGAATGAGTGAAAGCTATCTGGCTCTGAGACGCCGCAGGGATTTTCTCCTCAGAAAAGATTGTTTCATCTCCTGTGTGAAATATAAGATCAATATGAAGCGATCTCTGTTTGAATTTCACTTTGCCCTTACCTTAGAGTCCAGATTCCACTCATCCCCACCCTTTTAAAGTTGAGCGTGCACTGGTTTGCAGCATGTGCGGTACGTATACACGAGTGTCTGAGTGTTCCTTTTGTTCCACCATGCCTGCGAAGGATGGATGACATTCAGCTGTGCAAGGAGATCACTCGTCTGAAGAAGGAGCTGCAGAAACTAGTGTCCATACCAGGTAGGAGTCCTCGGGGTATTGACAGTTGTTGACGTATGACACAAACCGGCGGAGCAAATTAAAGGGGAACTATCTGCTTTCTTGCCAAGAATTAGTTGAGAAGATTGATGCTACGCTAAATATGAAGCTAGAGCCAGCAGGCAGTTAGCTTTATGCTGTCGTAGCTTAGCACAAACACTGGAAATGGGGGGGGGGGGGGGGGGGGGGGCAACTAGCCTGAAATTCTCAAAAGTGAAACAGTAAAAAATTCTGCCTACCAGCACCTCCAAAGGTCACTACTTACATTTTATATCTTGTTTGTTGAAATAACAGAAATGTAAAATCAGACGTGTAAAAAAAAAAACATGAACAACAGATCACCCCTTCTTTTGTGCAGTGTGTTGCTTTTACATCCCTGTTAAAGTAGTAAGATACAACAGTTGCCAGTTTTAGAGGTGATGTTGAGCATATTTTTTTCTCTCTTTGGACAGAGCCAGGCCAGCTGTTTTCCACGGCTTCCTGCTTCTTCTTTTTTTTGATGGGGAGGGAGAGCTTTTCCTTACGCGAATAGAGGGCGTTGCATGCTCTACGGATTGTAAAGACCCTTGAGGCATATTTGTGATATTTTTGTGATATTGGGCTGTATAAATAAAATTGACTTGGCTCCACTCTCATTTTGAATGCACAGCGGAGCATTAGAATGGCATCGATCTTCTCATCTAACTCCCACCAAGAAATATAGTGATTTTATTTCCCAAAATATCAAACCATTTAAATGAATTGAGTGTTTCTTTAATTCCTCATTGTAATTGCAGTAGAGTAGGTAATCTGTGACAACCACCAGATGACTCAGATGTCTTGTGCTGCAGATAATGACAAGTCCAAGGAGGACCGGCAGAAGGAAGAAGAACTACTGCAGCAGATCCACAAACTGGTCGAGACCAGAGATTTCCTGGTGGACGATGTGGAGTTTGAGCGACTCAGGTGTGCTTCTGCCTCTATAGTCTCATTACAGCTTGGTAGGACTCCTGTGGTAGGCTGTGAATGAACAACTAAAGATGGGAAAAAAAGCACACCACATAGAGATGCAGTGCACATATAGTGCAACCTCCCAGAAAAGGCATTAGGGAATTCTTTGCCTGAGTTTGACACATACTTTTCATGCAGAGGAGCATCTTTGATGACGCCAATTCATGAGCACCATTCATTAACCTGCTCATAATGACAGAGAGGGCTCGCAGCCGCCAAAACTGGTGAAGTTGTACCTCAGTTCCGTCTCATTTGTATGCACGCTTCACAAAAAGCTGCTTTATTAAAACACTGGAGCATCTCCTCAGGCACAGCGCTGTGAGAGGGTGCACCGCAGAGCGCACCGCAGAGAGCCATTTCAATTAAAGATCTGTCAGCGTGCGTCAGTGAGTACTGCCAGAGGAGGAAAAAAAACTCTATTTCGGCATTTTTCAGGTGCACCAAGCCTCTTACATCCGCTGCTGGTTGTTATTTGCAGGATATGAAGGGAAGCTGTCTGAATCCTGTCCAAACCTTCCAGATCTATTCTGACACTCCTTCACCACACGTGTTATAGAAAACACCACAGGACGCTTTACATAATATTTAGAGGCAGGTCGTATTTTGAGTCAAACGTATGTAAAATCTAAAGTAAAATGTAATGTGGGCTTATTGTACGTTGAATCAATTTTGTTCAGTCCTGCGCAGAATTTAAACCATTCAAGTTACCTCAACCTAACGTGACTCGACGGTGGACAACAAGTATGTTTTTAGGTTTAATCTTAATCCTCAGACGGTATAATGCGTCGCTGCTTTGTGTGAGAAACACTTTGTGTTAGCAGCTGACAGCACGCTGTGAAAGCACTGAGGGGCTGCTGGGAAAGTGAGAGGCAGAAAGCAAGAGACCAACAGTGGAGTAATGGATCGCAGAGTAGAGAGGATGTGACCCCGCTCAAGGCCATGTTGTCCATGCTGATAAATATAGAAATCTTTCTATTATTATTTATCTCTTCTTTTTTTTACCCTCACTGTCCTTCACAATCTGCAATCTTTTATTTTTTAAAGCAGGAGGTGTAGGTATAGATGTGCTTCATACATTTAGTAGTATAGAACATCACTAGACACTTCAAACATCCAAATACTCAAATATACAGAGTGTGTTTATCCAATAGAAAAATCTCTGTGTAGACACAGAGTGGTTGCCAGTTGTATTGAGTTTATCAGTGGAGCCTCACAGAGTAAATCCAATCTTCTCTAATAGCCAGAACTATATTAGGTTTCTTATACAGTGCGAAAGTGTTTCATCTCTCCACTTTACCTTCTCTGAAATGTTAATTCACTACTTGTGGAACGGATGGCCAACAAGTGTAACTCGACTTTTACATCTGTATAACAAGTGATTCCTATACATTTCTCTTTTGTGATCTGAAATACGAGGGAAGACTTTACATTGTAGTGCTTTATCTATTCATGCATTTCCATTTTTATTTTTTTATATCAATCTTTCTCTATTTCTACAGGGAGAAAGAAGAAGATAAAGAAATGGCAGATTTTCTGAAGTCCAAATTCCCAAGAAATATGAAGAAGAAAGGTATTTGAGCATGAGGAGAGCCCAACTTTGCTCTCCATCAAAGTATCAACAAGTAAAAGTACATTTTTGGGAACTGAGGAGTGGAATAAGCAAGCGCAAATATTTCCCTTGTTCCAAATGTTTTGCTTGTTTAAGGTGTTTCCCTCCTGCGGGCTTTGAAGGATGAAGCTTCACGCATCCACTGACTGATTCAGCATAAATTACAAATGCTAGACCTATCTGTGCTTTTTTTGTTAGTAGTAGACTATTTCATCTTTTCCTCACAGTATATTTTCTCTGGGCTCCAGGTGTACCAACCAGACGGGCGCCATCCATGGCTCAGCAGGCCTCCGCTCCCTTCGCCAAGACGGGCCTCACCCTGCTGAAGGAGTGCTGTGGCTTCACATGCTCCGTCATGTAGACCGGGGCCCCCGCTGCATGGGGCTGACACAAGGGGCCACAACCCAAAATGATTTTGAGTTTCAGCTTTTCAGTCCGAGTAAGACTTTGAAGCGTGGATGGAGCAGTACAGGCGCATGTTGAGAGTTTCCCAGAGGGAGAGCAAAGGATGTCGCAAACATCATTGTGCTGAGTGTTTCCATGCCAAGACCCGAGTTTTGTCTTGTGTTGGATCTGTTTGTCTCTTTCATTGGATTTCATAACCCGGCTCTCCATGTCTCTCATCCCACTCCTGTTTTCTATTCTTTTTTTAACTCTCATTGATCATCACAGCTTCCAAAAGCAACAACCTGAGAACCTGGTATTTATTTTGTTTTTTCAAGCCGAGAGGACAGGCTTTGAGTGCACACTAATTGGAATCAACTACCGTGACACCTATGTGTTTGATATTTAAAGACCCCACTGAGCTATGATAACTGTAATCTCCTAATTTAAAGAAAAGTAGATGTTTTACAGGAGTCAGCAGGCCAGTCCAGAAACACTGCTGGCACTTAGCAACACTAATGAACCTGACATTAATCAGGAGCTCTGTTTGGAGGAAGTTGCCTGTGATTTGACTGCAGATCTAAATGGGTACAACCTTTTAAAGAGTGGTGGTTTGTGAGAACGGATGTCTCATTCATTTTCCTTTTAATGATAATCAATTTTCCAGTTATTGAAAATGTCCTGGAAAATCTTCTGTTGTCCTGGAAAAATATTTCAGCATTCTCCTATTTTCATTTAGCTGAAGATTAACTACGGAACTATCTATCAGAGATCCACAAAAACGCATAAACATTGGCATCTGAAAGAGTTAAGTTATGTTCAGAATCATATTAACGCTCAAATGGTAGTTTATGAACGAGTAGTTTAAATAGTTGAATAATGTTAAATTAGTTAGCATGTTGCTAAAGTCGACGTGCTTGCTAGCTTGTTGTGCCAGGTGTGTGTTTGCATTATTCTAGGATTCATTTGACATAACTTCTAAGCATGTAAGATATGACTTCATAGATATTTAGTTAGTTACAGACAAAATCTGCTCGTCTTTTAAATCAGACTTCTACACAGAGAAACAGATTAGTTTATGGAGCGATCGCAGTTAGATCATATCTGAAAATGTCCTGAAAAATAGATCTCTAGAAAAGTGCGGGAACTCTATTAATATGGCTTGAATACACTTGAATGAGTCATTCTTAGTCCATTGCGCTCTCTTTTGTATCATCCATATGCATGTTTCACAAATGATATGGATCAGCACGCAGCTCACATTGCAGACACTAAACCTAATATAGTGGTTTATGTATATATATATATATATATATATATATATATATATATATATATATATATATATATATATATAAATAAACACACACCAGTGATACACATCACAAAGGCACACCTGACAGTGTTTCGAGTGGCTACTCTATGTTTCATTATATTTAATCTGCTGGCAAGGGGAAAAAATCTTCAGCCAACTTCCACCATGCATAAACATGATATATTTGTTAGCACCCCAAGTTGTTATGGCCTGAATATTTAGGTGTATGTAAGGCTCTTGAATGGCCTGTGGCACATTGTTGGGCACAGGGTTGTAGTGGCCAATCAAACTACAGAGCACCTCTGTGTTGCCAAGAAGATTGGTCGCCATAGCAACCTTGTACATCCCATATCTTTACGGTGAGACAATGAAGATGGTCGGATGGATGAGACCTCATAGATGTGACAAAAACGAGCACTATCATGGTTACCTAATGAAAGGCAAACAGGAGACAATATAACATTGCTGTTGTTTTCATGTTTTGGATTCACTCTGGGGGCAACACAGCCCACTTTGGATTGCAACAAAATGTACCATAATTGAGGCTCTGAATCCCTTTCGCACTCTTTTAGACAACTGCTTGGCTATTAAATAAACACAAGGCAGCTTTGCCTTCACAGTATTTACAGAAGATCTTTTAAATCATTATAGATTATTTCTCAGTGAATCTTTGTTTCTCATCCCTGTTTTAACAGAGCGTTTACTTTTATGGTTTATTCCAAACCAGTCCTGAGGATGGATACAGCTGTCTCTTCTGGTAAATCACTAGATCTATTGATATTCAGTCTGAAAACTGTCATAGAGGCGTTGGGTCACATATCACCCGGCAACCATGTCTGGTGCTGTCATGACGGGTCACAGGGGAACTAGATGTGTGCCAATACTGTTGAAATGTGTGTGTGTGTGTGTGTGTGTGTGTGTGTGTGTGTGTGTGTGTGTGTGTGTGTGAGTGAGAGTGAGAGTAATATGTGGAAAGAGGTGGACACCTTGATGGGGAAATTTGTCTCCAAGTGTTACGTATGAGACAGTGTAAACCATTTTGCCAAAGCAGAACTGTATTTGAGTTTTAAAAAGAGACAGCAATGCTTCCTTAAACAGGCGCGCAAAATATCTTTGATACACAATATCTATCATCTGAGGTTATCCGTCCATACAAACACATTCTCCCCCCAATTTGTCATATAGTGCAACTTGGTCAGTGCTCCTTAAGCTTCAAACTATGAGGGTCCCTTTTCAAGTCTTCTCCGACGGTTGAGCTGCACAATGCATACGTCTGTGAAAACCTTCATATAATCAGTAATCATTTCTTTTGTGTGTGACATGTTTCTGTTCTTCATTGTTCACATTTAGACATAAAACCAGCGGTTGACACCAGCTGGAGGGCGTGTTAACATCCGATAACTCTGCTCTGCACGAGTCAAACGAGGATTCAAGATTTTTTTTTGAGGAGAGAGAGAGTGGGGGGCACAAAGATAGGAGGGAGTCTAATCTTCAGTGTGAGTCATCCTTAGTCAAAACACTGAGTTCCCGCAAGGGCAGCTCACAGTGAACGCTATATGTGAAAAGGGCATGACTGTCATTCAAGCATGACATCCTGTACCCCACTCAGTGTGAATGAGAGGAAATAGCACAATTTGCTAGAAATAAATAAGTGAGAAAGAAAATAACGTGAGTGTATGTTTACCTGTGCTTGTTTGCGTGCCTAGAAACAGGAGAGTGGCGACGAGTGGTACTGTATCTGTCACTGCTTTGTTACTATGGTTACTGTGACTTGATGGCATACTCTCACTTCTTGTTTCATTTGTTCGTGCCATGTAGTAAACTCCGCTGGATTTTGATGCAAGGCTGCATGTGTTGTTAAGCTGCTAGGGGAAGACTATAGGGACCTGTTTTTATACTGTTCAGGGTACAGGGTTCTTCAATGTTCACAGTTAAAGCTGCAAATGTAATAAATTAAATCATATCTCAAGATTCATTGTTGTTATTGAAAACTTTAAGAGAAGTATCGCAACAACCATCGAACAGATTGCCATGAAATTTCACACAGACATGTGTGCCCAGATGAATCTTAAAGACTTTGGTGATCCCCTGACTTTCCATCTAGTGCCACCAGCAGGTTGACATTTGTGGTTTTGAGTGAAATGTCTCAACAACTACAGAAAGATTGATATGGTGTTTGGTTAAAAGGTGCAATATTCGGGAATCAGAGCATTAATAAAGCAGCAAACAACTATTAGATTTGTAAAGACATATTGGAGTAATGTCTTTGCTGTAGCACTGCTAGGGTTGTTAGCACCGTTAGCTGCAAGTCGTCGGCTTAGCCATCGCCATGTTGAAAGCACTGTGGAGACAATAGAAATGCTCCCAATCTCGTATGACCTTTAAGACATTCATGTTCCCCTCTTTAAAACTTTTATGCTCCCCTAGCTTTCGATATAGCGCCATCATCAGACCAGTCTCTAATATTGTGGTTTATTACCAGATACTAGCAAAGCTAATGACGTTCTCATCAGCATCAGCTGTGATTTATGTTTGGTACTGATTAGCAATTGTTAGCATGCTAATATGCTAAACTAACAGGCTTAACATGGTAAACATTATACAGTTTTGCATCAGCATGTTAACATTGTCATTGTCAACCTGCTAGCATGCTGACATTAACTCAAATCACTGCTGTGCCTAAGTTCAACCTGCTAGCTTGGATGTCGACTCTTGTTTCACTTTTATAATGCAACGTTCAATATGACGCTAGAGCCTGGAGACTGGAAGCTGGGGAACCAGCCTTGCTCTCTCCTTAGTTCCAACATATGCCCATGCTAACACCTCTAAAGCATACTAATTAACACGTCAAGTTTCTGCTGGTTGCCTGGCAACCTAATGGTGATTATAAGACCCTGACAAATTGACGTGCTCTGCTCATGGATGTATTTAGAGAGCTGGGTACGGTGACAGTAAGTATCACTGTTAATATGACCCAGTGGCCACTCAAGGTATTGCAATGAAAAAAAATCAGCTTCAGCCAAAAAAGCCAATGCAGAAGTGAGTTAAATTTGCATTCTTTCTAATGACCATCAGGCGGCGACTCCTCTGGTTGTATAGACGTCTATGAGAAAATGAGCCTGACACTCATTTGATTTATTACCTCAATACACATTGGAAACATGAGTTTATGGTCTCAATTGCCAGTTTCAAATTAGTGAATTATAGTCCCATTTTGAGTAAAATAGACCATAAAGCAGGGTGTGCTTTAGGGCGTGGCTGCCTTGTGATTGCCACGCCGGTGTCTGGGAGTTGTCTGTGTTTTTGTCTTATGACAACTCTCTCATCTTGTGAAAATTGATTGTAACATTTTGGTTGCCGAAAATATATATATAAATATATTATTAAGCGTTCAGTTGTACTTGGCTCCACTCTCTTGTGTCACTTCTGTCACCAGTGAGCAATAGACCCATCTTGAAATGAGAAAGCTGTTATTAATTGTCAAATTTGAGTGTTTTTGACAAAGTAGCTGATGGGAGTTTAGTAGTTGTCAGTGGTCTGGCGGGGGCTCTTTTTTAAATCTGGGATGTTAAATTTACACACACTCTGAGGGTGTTTAAATGTTAAGAAATGCTTCTTTTCTAACTAGATGTTATGGGAGGAAGCTGCCTGTGAGAAAAGCTGAATTGTCCTTCAAGAAGACACTCGCTGAATCCAAATTTGTAAACTCAGCCCTCAGACTGTAGTTTTAAGTAATCCGACATTGACTGAAGGGTCAGTGTGTCTTTGCAAGGATGCAGAGGAGCGAGACTCAATAACAAGGACAAATGGGAAATGTCACCCTAGTTATTGCCATGGATACCCCAAGCACAAAACATGACACAGGAAGCAGAGATATGCATTTATTTCCGGCTCACAAAGCAGATGAGATGATACCACCTCATTTGTCAGAGGATGTTTTTTTCCCCCCTGTTCTTGCACTTGATGCAGATAATGTGTCATCATTCCCTCTCTTTGATCTACCTTTGTTAATGCTCGCTGACATTTAGCAACTTAGTGCAATGAACAAAGGGTAATTATTACCACACAACTCAACATGAGTGCAGATTCCTCGCAGACTGATGAAACAACCAAAATTGCATCCGTATCCCTGATGGCTCCTAAACGTCACTGGAATATCTTAAAAAGCAGCTTTTTAGCTAAAAAATGAACCAACCACACAAACGTACGTTAGCCTTCTTTTTATTTACTATACTTTTGTTATTTTGAGCTTTTATCTGGGGGTTTGCTCTCTGATTGTCTGTTTTTCTGCTTCTCAGAAACAAATGTGCATATTTTGAGACTGAACAGTATTTATTTATTTTTTAAACACTGCGCAGGATTATCTGATTATGAGATGTATTGATATTTAATGTGGGTATCATGTACATTTCATTCAATCTGAATCTCTGTGATTTATTTGCTGCTATTACATTGCAAAGTACAGAATGGTCACTTTGGAGGCTACAGTTTTTGAGGTGTTGTTGTAATGTATTAGGTTACACTGACAGGGGTTATTTTGAAAAAAAAAGAATGTTATAACATTCATGAAGGCAGCATTTATTGCAGCACTATTATATCAGATTGCATTAGATTAATTTAGGTGTACCTTATAAACTGGAAAGTGAGTATATCCTCTATTAAAGGTTTAGGATTTCCTACCAACTTTTGTGAAAGAGCAGCAACTCAACTGTACAAAAAAAATAAAAATTATTGAACGGAGGTGGTTTGTTATAGCAGATAATATATATATATATATATATATATATATATATAAATATATATATATATATATATATATATATATATATATATATATATATATATATATATATATAAATGCTGAGAGTACTCAAATAACTACAATTGAGCACAACGAATATAATACATCAAATAATGCTGCAAAATGGGAGAGAAAATGCACAAACATGTTTTTTTCTCCCCAACCCTGCTAAAGAGAGTGGAGAGGAAGCAATTTGGAGGAGTGTTGATCCCATGGAGGGCGATCTGCTCTGAAGCACTTCATTGTAAAAGTTCTTTGATCGTAGCAGGACCAGGACTGTGTGTCCAGGTTAGTTAACGATCCACTGACGTCTGAGCACTGAGGATACCAGCTGCTGGTGTGCGGGAACCTGCAGCTTGCCTGCTTTCTATTCTTACAAGCATAACCATGGTGATGATTACTGTGCAATCCCAGTGTGTAGCGGTTGATGATGATTATGATGACATCCCACAAAAATCATTTGATACACCTTTCATATTTTGTCTTAGCTCCCTCTATCATTTTAAATGGACAGTCTGTTTCTCATTCGTGCCGGTGTTCCTCTCTTCAGTCCAGGGGTTTTCTAAATAAAAGCAACCAGTAATGAGAGCGTGGGCAGCACTCGCGCCTTTACTTTGAACGCTGCCATGTTCCATTAACTCCCTCCTAAAATCACCAATGCAGAAAACAAAGCTGATTTCCGCTCTTTAAAAAAAACAAAAAAAACAACTGTGACTCCCGCCCCAGTCAATCCTCCCTGCATGCTTTCTCTCTGCTTCCATTCCTCCCTCCCTCCAATTGTGTCCTCAAAACACTCCCCCAGCATCTGTGACAAAGTAATGCAGTGATCACGGTGTAGCAGGTTGCCAGGTCTTCTCCGCGTATCTCCCTCCCATTATGTCAGCATCAACGTCGTGCAAATATGTCTTTGCTCCAAAGAACGCAACAGCAATGACCGAGGGTGTGTGAGCTGCAGACTCTTATCCTTGGAGACATCCTCCTTCTCTCTGTTTTGTCCTGTTTATTTAAGCGTCCTTAGTCTGTCACCTTGTGCTCCTTTAAAGTCAGTGATTGCTCAAAAGACAAAGGAATAATGTTACTCCTGGTTTTGGCCCTTTCACTCATGATTGGCTGCTGCAACAACTGAATGTTATTTTGTTTTGGACATTCATCATGTAATTTTGGCTACCGGCCTGAAATATAATTGTTTAAAATGCAGGGTTTTTTTCTGATAAACTGCAAATAAACAAATTAATATGTAATGTATCGCACATCAGCAGCAATGATCTCAATGTCTAATAAACAGATACAGGGAGAACAACCAAGTAGAGAAGAAGCAGACTGTCCAGCACAAGATTTGTGTGTTTTCTATTCCAACCTTAAAAACAAATGTGCAATGAAGAGATTATTTTAATTATTTGCCAGAGACCAATGATTAAGTGCAGCATGCGCCGTCTGATTTCAAAGTTGCTCTGAAGTCTAGAATGGATATTTTTTAACATGGGATGGTTGCAGAATCACCTTAGCAACACCAAGTAATTGCACCACAGTAGTGAAAATTACAACAAGTAATTTTTAGCAAAAGGATACATTAGGGATGTGACAGAGATTATGAATTATGAACTGCTGTTACTGTTTTGTGAACGGGAATCTAACAAAGACTTTCAATCACTTAAAGGTGCCATGTGTAGGCTTTGTCGCCGTCTAGTGGTGAGGTGGTAGATTGCAACCAAATGAAACATTTCCTGTGTGCCAAGTGTGTGGGGAAACTACGGTGACTGACAAAGAGGACCCCCTCTTTATGTGAATATAAACGGTTCATTCTAAGGTAAAGAAAACACAACAACTTCTATTTTCATGTGATTATCCACTTGAGAAAATGTACTTATTAATATTGTATTCAATTTCTGCCAATGGGTTTTCCTAAATGCTACACACTCGCCCTTTAATATAATATTGTAAGTAAAAAACAAACAAAAAAACATCCAGCAGTTGAGTCTCTTGAATTCAGCACTTCCCTTTAAATAAAAATGAGAGGAAACGGTTAACATTCTTCAATTACATTTTTTTGGTTCACCGAATCCATCGACAGTCACTTATATGGGATCTCAGTTTGTAATGTGTACTGCACACTAATGCATACAATAGTGGACGAGCTGTACATTCCACAAAAAATGGCAGCGTTTCATGAACATCTTGGTAACAGCATGAAGGATTGAGACTCCCATTGGTTTGAAATGATGCATAATGGATAAAGCAGAGAACGGCGAACCCAACTGCAAATCAAGCAAACTGCAGCGATAAAGGGAAGAAGTGAATGGTATTTCAGGGCCATGGATTGAGCTGCTCATCAGTCATATGATATAGGAGTGGCAGGATTATTGTCATTTAAGTGGGGGACACCTAGTGGTCAGTTAATGCTGCTAAACACTGTTCACAAGACATCACTTGCTTTTTATTTGCACATATTGCCTTGTCCAAACTTCAACTTTAAGTTCGACACCTGTTGTTTCTGAATATCACATTCGCTCTGGAAATCAGGAGGTAAAATGTGAAAATAAAGGCAAAAGGAAAGGGGATGAAAAGAGGCAGCGAAAAGAGAACTCTGAAATTCCGGGAGAAGCACACATTTAACTTATACCATAAAATAAAATGGTCTTGACTTGGCACCTGGCAGCAAATGTTCCCTGGATCTTTGGCGCTCCTAGGGATCTTTTTTCCTGTTTTTCACCTGGCTGTCTTTCAAATACACACACACATTAGACATGTGTTCATTTCATCAATTTGTACAAATAAAATAAGAAAAACATTGTAACTAGTGGCAATGCTTAGACACCCTATGGAGCCATGCATAGATAAACGCTGTCCTCTTCGGGGTCATTTAACAGCGGTTCTCTGGCTCCACCTTGTGGTCACATGAAGAAAGCGCAACAACAAATGAAGCGGGGTGCCTCCGTTTTGCCCAGACTGATTCTCCGCCAAGTTGAGCTACACGTCAGTAGGGAACCGGTACTGGTGACTGGACGTGTGCAGCGCGCGTCAGGCGGTTCCCGGATGCACCGGACAGAAACATGGAACGGGTGGTGGTGGAAGTGCCGATCAACAACGGTGAGACACATTGCCACCTCCACGTCTAACGCGCCCTTTCGACCACTTATATTAACGTCTCCTAAACGGCGTTTGGTGCTTCTCTCGCGTCGCGCGCACACGCTCCTCCTCCTCCTCCTCTGACGCGTGGTTCGGCTCTGACCGCGCTGCTGTAGCCTCTGTAGGTGCTACTAGAGCTCCACAGGCCATTTGTGTCTCGTTTCCGTACGTATAGGTTGTTGGAGCTGCGGGCTGCCGGCTTCTTGCACTTGTGCACAACACAGTGGAGCACAGCAGTGACGGAGCTGCTGTCATCTGTCAAGCAGCAGTTCTGCAACTGCTGCCTCCACTTTGCACAGGCCCCATTTATTCCCCCTCATTGCATAGATTAGATCACATTAGATTAAACTTTATTGGCATTGCGGCCTACAAGTGCTGAGACAAAGTGATGCACTTCAGCATGTTGTTGTGTGTATATATATATATATATATATATATATATATATATATATATATATATATATATATATATATATATATATATATGCGCACGGTAATAGCCTCTAATAACATGAGTAGACATAAAATAACCCACTGACCCCCATGCTCATCTAATATAGATCAGTTTACTATCACTTGCAGTCTTATTCCAGGAACTGTAATGCTTTTGGTCCAGTGGTAACAGTGTTTCCTAGCTAACAGTGGCTTCAGCACTAACATATGCCCAAGTTGGTCATCTCTTAAGCTTATAATTATAATGATAACAATAATAATGTGATTATGGGTTGTTGTTTCTTAGTTTTCTTTTGAAGAAGGTCAGAGCGATTCTGATGGATTCACTATTCCATTCTATTTCCAACCTCAGGTTTTTCTCTCGCCGGCCACTCCACGACTCCACGAAAACGCCAGGTGCGCTTTTCAGCGCGCCATGACATCATCCTGCTGCGGGAGGTTGTCGCTCAGAACCCCTTTGCCTCCAAAGAGCCAGGTTAGTCCTGTTCTTAAAGGGCCAATCCAACCTGAACACACTCAAATACTGTTCAGATGCAGAGAGCTGCAGTTCCTGCATGACAAATGCAGACGTGTCAAAATATTTCCAGTGGAGCTACAGTGACATTCAACACAGAAATAACTCTAAATCTATCTAAAACGTGAATAGCAACTTTACAATTTGTTACTGAAACAGTACGGTTTCCTTTTGCGCTGCCGTTTTGTAAAGACATTCAACAATCGTACAAGAAGAAATCTATCACACAACGAGCAGAGAGACCAATAAAAAAAAGGGAAAACACAATGTGCTGTAAAGAAGAGACAGTTGAACACACACACACACACCTGTGTATTCGTGAGCAACGGCCTATTACATTCCCATGTGTGTGCACTCATTCATCGTCATCAGGACGGCTCTGGGCCCGTGTGGGGGAGATCATTACTGCGGCGCTCCAAGATGAAAACTTTGAGGTGGATGCCAGGAGGTGTAGGGAGAGGACCATGCTGCTGCTGGACTACTACAAGAAACAAGACTTTCCCAGTCTGCGCAGGTTGGTTTAGTCACCAGGAGCAAACTGTGTTGTTTCCTGAGGAAATTACCGGATGTGCTCGGCATTACCCTAGAAGTTGAATGTGTGTGTGTGTGTGTGTGTGTGTGTGTGTGCTTTTGCTGTGCTCAGATTTGGAACGGAGAGGTTGTACGCCCAAAAGGAAGATCTGCTCCACGAGGTGTTGGAGCTGGAGGCTGAGAAGGGGCTCCTGGCCATCGGCGAGAACACAAAGTACCAGGTTGGTGTCGTGTTACGAGAAAGAAGAGGAGGTAGACTTAACTGACGCCACCAGCACCAGAACTTTATCCTAACAGAGGCCGTTTTAGTGCCACTGAGCTGGTTTAGAGGGACAGATTGAGCGTATTAGTTGCAGCCTATCACATAGCTTCATGCTGCAATTTCTTTATTTTGTCAACAGCAGTACCTCTGAGTTACAGACATGTTATTGGCCGAAGATTAAACTAAAGTCTATGATTCGTCACAACTGAGAATACATGAAAATATCAACCTGTTTATGGCATAAGTGTCTTCTTTTCCTGGCTTTACATTACAGTATGGTGATGTAATCTTCTGAACGTTCTCGCTGTTTTATTATTTGGCATTACCAACTTCATTACATCACATTATTGATGATTATTTATCAAAAATATAATTTTTAAAATGACAAAAGTCACAATATCATTGTTGAGGTATTCGGTCAAAAATATTGTGATATTTAATTTGATCCTTTTGCCAGCCCTACATGTAGACCAGTGGATAAATAGCCCCTTGTCAATGGTCTAGTGGTCTGTATTGCCTGAGATGAGATACATTATACAATATGTTTTTAGCTTACCTTGCACAATACACCTTCACATCTGTGATCTATAACTTTGAAACTCATTCCACAATTTGTTATTAGGTGTCAGGATGGCCATTATCTCATTACACCTGGAGCTGATGCACCTTTTTTTCAGTTCTAACACTTCATTGGAACTGAGGCTGGCCAGAAAAATTGGAAATCCAACTCAGGAGATATTTTTAGGCTCCCTGTAGCCACTTCTCTTTTCTTCCTCTTTGTCCCATTGACTGACAAGATCATTTAGATTCTATATTTGCCTACTGCTTATACACTACCACTACCGCGGTTACTGCTGCTACAACTATTATTATTGTTGTGGAAGTCATGTATATATAATCTTGTCCTTATCTTTGTTAGGATGATGAACTGAGAAAGCGAGCCATGGAAGAACTAACTCTACCAGAACAGGACAAACCAAACATCACCATCACACAAACACCCAGTGCAGGTAAAAACTCACTCAGAACACGGGGGCGTGACGAGAGTCGACAGTCACCTGATAGTTGATAGTTAAAAGAACATTTATTCATTGTTGCCTCCAAGGTAATTCCCTCTCAATCGTTTCATCTGGCTGAGAGACAAATCGCATCTTGTTTAATCATTAGAGAATGCTTAAAGAGTAACTGCTCACAAAGTGTTTTTTAAGCTATAAACTAAATTATATGACCGTATACTGTAATGAAATTCATCAATGCTGGTGTTAATATTGTCATTTCCAACCAAATCTGTAAACAGCAGCATTTCATTGTCGGAAAATGGCTCAAAACACCCTCTTATCAGCACATTACAACATCTGGAGAATCAGTTAATGACTGATTATCTGGCGACAGCAATGGGCTTTCCAACGATGTGACAAGAGTGTGTGGATTTTTCTGTGCTTTATGTGCAGCGGGTGAACTTAGGCTCAGACCTGTGCTACATCCACGCAAATACGTAGTCGTTTTAAGTATTAATGTATTCTTTAATCATGAAAGGTTGTGCTTGATACTTAAGATCTTCCTCTATAATCTTCCTCTATATACTCAAACAGACAAATTTCGTGAAAAAAAACAACCTTTTATTTTTCTTAATTACAATTTTGCAGGTCTTGCTCTATCTATCTCTTTCTCACACACATCAAATTTACTTTAAAAATGTACACTTACAAATCAAAGTTTACTAGATTATGGGTCAAGACATTTTGTTTTCACACTCGTAGCTCTGCCGGTGGCTAAAGTCTCTGTCACACTGGAGAGCATTTATGCTTTTGTTTGTTTACAGTTTCTTTGAACTTCACAATACTTGTGCAGAACGAAATAAGCATTGATTAGAGAAGGACAGTGCTCAGTTTTGTGTCTGTCGCCCTCGTCAAAGCGGCAAACCGTGATTTCAAACGTCTGCTTCATAGGGCTGATAACGCCGCTGGACACGATGCTCGCAAATTGCTCCAATAACAGCTTGCTTCTTGTGCATGTAGGCAGCAGTAGAATTATAAAATGCAAAATGTAACTGCACAACAGCTGCCAATATAGACAACAAGGTCAGCAACGCTTGTCATCCGTTATCCATGTTGAATCAACCACTGGTAGTCGATCGGTACTCAAGGCTGTTGTTGTTGGTTTTCTTCCGGCGACGTGACGAATCAGGGAAGGACACGTCTTGACTGCTAAGACCCAATCAAGTAGCGAACGCGGATGTCTACGTCATTGTTTTTAAAAGGTCCCCAGTTTCCGCTTCCACACTACAACACAAACCCAGATTATTTAAATAACACAGAGTCGGTAGCATTTTCTAATACCTTTTGGGGGTTTTAAAACTCCGGAATAGTGTGGACGCTGCTGTAAACGTAGCAGAAGATATCCGTTTTAAAGCGAAAATGTAGTAGTGTGGATGAAGCCTAAGTGAAATGTAGAAGTCAACAGGGGAGTGAGTGTTCCTACTCAAGATACAGACTTTGCTGAAGCATAGTCTTAATCCTTTGACCCTCCATTTCAAGTTCAAGCGCTTGTGTAAGGAAGTAGTTGCCCTTTCCTTGGATGTTGCTCTGTAGCTGACTGTTTCTTTTCAGAAAATGGTACATTGTTACATAATTACTGTCACAGCAGAACCAGAAGATGGCCACGAGGAAATGGCAGAGCTTTCAGCGGCGCCCACAGCCAAAAGGCCCTGCCAGTGCTGCTGCCAGACCTACTCTGAGATTCTCAGCTTCCTGGAGAAACGCTCGGAGGCGGAGCAACGGCTACGAGAGGAGGAGCTTGCGCTGCGCCGGGAGGAGCTGGAGATTCAAAGGAGTAAGATTTTCAGAGAGTAAAGTAGTGTGATTTTGAATTCAATGTGGTTATTTTATCTTCCAAAGTGGATTTTGCTTGTAATGCATGTAATTTTGCATATAATTGAGCATTTGTCACAGGTAATATGACATTAATTGTAACTAAAATGTGCCTGTGTAACCGCTAATACGTTGGCTCTAACAACATTATTTTCATCCTTTACAAAATTCTCATGGAATTTGCATAAAAGTTAGCCTGATAATCATTCTGACATTTAATTTTAAAAATCTGTGATGTGGATAGAGATCTGGAACCAGGCTAAACTAAGGTAATAAAAGGAAATAGGAGCCATTATTTTAAGAATTAATATGTTATTCATCAGTGAAGTAATTCATGAAAATGTGACAGATTTGGGCAGTTACAAATGTCAGCTTAAAAAGACCAAAGTTGTCTTTAAACTGTTATGCTGTCATCATCCTCAAGGGCCATTGAACTAAAGATTTAATTTCCACTTTTTTTATTCCCAGGTAAGATCACTCTGGAGAGGGAACGTCTGGGAGCTGAGAGAAAAGAAAGGGAACGGAGATTTGAGCTGGAGAGTCAAGAGAGGCAGGTCATCTTGGACCTGCTAAAAGAAAAGGTGCTGAAAGGCTGAAGATCTGCATCACCTGCATCTAATGCCATCTTCTAAAAGAAGTCAAAGCATGAAATATGAGGGAAGAAAATATAGTTGACCGCTTAAACGGGGAAGGAAACCGAGGAAACAGGAAGTGAAAAGATCAATGGCCATTGCCAGGCCATTGTAAATTAAGCAAACAAATGTAGGGCAGTAAAGTTGAGGGCGTCCACATTTATGCAGGCATATACTTTATGTGTGTCTGGTGCACAAAGCACCAGAAAAAGACATGAACTTGCGGACAGTGTTTAAAAGCTGCAATATGTGCATAAACCAGCTGCACATAGCTGACCCATGTAGATCCCAATAGACACTTCCTGACTTGTATTCCTCATGGCACGGTCTGCATGAGGATTTAAAAGCACTGCAACTGCTGGAGTGTCACCTAAGAGGTGGAATGCACCAAAGGGTGTGGTGCTGTGTCTTAGTGTGGCGGTCCACCGAGCCATTGCTGGCAGACAGGATCACCTTGTTTTCATGAGTTCTGTTCACTCCGTATTCTTTTCTGGTGCAGGTATGAAAGAAATCAAGGAACAGCTGTTTATTCAAGCAGTTCACATCAAAGCTATGGTGCAGCTCAAGCTTTTGAGCTTTTAATGACTTTAATCATGCTTTATGCAGCTACGTTTTTTTTCCAATTTGAAGACCTTTTTATTAAAGTAGAAGTAAAACTATATTTTACTGACTGTGAATTGACTGGTAGGCACTTTTGTACTGCAAATACTACAAGGCATTTAGTGGCTGTCCACATTCTGTAGATTATACAGAAACAACTTTTTTTAATGTTCTCAGTTTGATTTGTCATGCAGGTATAGTTAACTGCCATTGGTTGCATAAACATGGCATTCATGACAGCAGCTCCTTTTATTACATGTTCCACTGTTTTATTAGATGACACTTGCTACTGGACCTCTGTATATTTTTCATTAAAAAATGCTATTTTTCTTCATGTCCACATAACATTGCCTACATTATATAAAATGTAAGCACAGAAAATAAAAATAAAAATTACATGAAAATAAAAAAAGTACCGTGTGACATTCCTATTTATCAAATATCTACGTTCTTGAACTTGCTACAACTTGTGGTTGCACATCACTACAGTTGGCATTACAGCATGATGTGGGTCAACTTTCTGCCTCATCTAATTTTTCATTGGTAATGTACCAATAATGTGACAGCTACCGCATATCAAATCATTATATAACAATGCTAAAGGTGCAATTCGGCATAATAAGCTCTCTTGCTGATAAATAAAGTAAAAATGTAATGCAAGATTAACCCAGTATTTTACACTGCGTTATTACAACTTTTACTGTAGTTAATCATGAACAGCCTACTTCTTTCTCCACTGTAGTCCCTAAACCAAAGGATTGTCTAACTGCTCTAACTAACTACAGCTGACAGTATATTTAGGACAACACAAAATTTCCAAAACCACCCACAACATTGTTTTCGGTCATTGCGCTTTAATTTGAGGTCATAACAAATCCCACGCACTGATTGGTCAAAGATATATCTCACACGCCCACTGTTGTTTTGATCTGATATCTGATTGGTTCAGTTTTAAGTCCCTCCCTCGGGTTATCCACCCAATGAACGTGTGCTCGTGGCGTTTTCGCCCTTGCTGCGACCGCATTGCTACAAAGTTTACAGTCGCCACATTTGAATGCTAGCAGCGGAGTTTAGAAGTTATTACACTGTAGCAGCGCCCGAGACCGTTTTTTTGGTCCATTTCTGCTCGTCTTGATGCTAACACGAACCGGGGTTTGTGTTCTGGAGACGGGAAAGAGTCAGAGACCCGCATGGAAACAGCGCCCAGCTTTCCATCTGCTGTCGATTTACTGGTAGAACGGGGGTTTTGTGGTGCTGGTCGATGTGACCAGCGTTGCATGTGGAGCATGTGCGCTCTCTTGGTTTAGTTTATATATAGTGTGGCGTTGCACAGCTTCAGCTAGGTTTGTTTTTTTACTACAGAAACATGCGTCTAAACCACCCATAGTTTAGATTTCAGCGTGTAAACAGCTCTACCGGACGGGTTTCTTTTTTTGGGAGGGGGGGGAAACGTAACCAAACACCACATTGGTTTCTCGAAACAACATGCCTATTAGGCGTTTTGGGGGTCACAGGTCTCTGGTCTCTCAATCCCCAAAGCTGTCGTACGGTTTCGCGAAAATGAACGTCTCAAAAAGTGGCTACCGTGTTTTTTCCGCCAACTCCACCACCGCCTGCACCGAGCTTGCCAAGAAGATCACAGAGTAAGTAGACTTAGTGATACCATCACGATTGATGACATTTTATGTCTGCTAATGTTGAGGAATGGCCTGTCTATGTGTTACCTGCCATGTCCCTGACGGTACACCTGGGAGTCATGGCTGCTGGTGACCTGAGGCCAGTGGGTGTGTATTGTTTTTGAATGTAATGCTGTTTTAATTGGGCCACACACACACACACATATATATATATATATATATATATATATATATATATATATATATATATATATATATATATATATATATATATATATATACATATATACACACACACACACACACACACACACACACACACACACACTGGGCATAGTGTGGAAATCGAAGGGTAGGTCTGAAGTCTGAACTAGCAGTAATAGCAGCAGTAAAATAATTATTGTCTGTACTAAGGAAAGAACACTTTTGCATTGCAAGACAACTCATTCCTACATGGGTGCGTGTGTTGTCATATCGCAAAACCAGATGGCTTATCTACATTTCTTTGTCCAATCTCTTACATGCATTTCACTTGAGTCTTGTCACTTGCCACAACTTTTAGCATCAATACTTCATTTGTGATCAGTTTGCACATCATTTTCACATGATGTAAAAACTTGCTGTGAAACCACCTTTTTAAAAGTTGGTGGGTTCTGATGGCCTAATTGCTGTTTCAGTGGCCTTTCTCAGCCTGAAAATAATCTGAATTTACACATTTCTTTCCATGAATTCCACTGAATGTTTGCATGAAAATACTTGCAATAATATTGGAATATTTCAGTTAAAAGAAAATCAGCCAGCTTCTTTCTGGCATAGTTAGGCTCCTTTTGAGTCTAAAAATTTTCCCATCCATTTTAATCATTGTTTACTTTTAATAGTATCATCTCAGATTACCAGTAACGCCACCCGATGCACAATGCTATATGGTGAAGATGAAAGATTTCTCCTCTCAGATTGTGTCCAATGTGGGGTTTTGTCTTCCGGGTGTTGGTGTGGGAAAATGGAAAGACCTGTCAATGAGAATCATTATGATGAAAGGAGCACACTGTGCAGATACTGCTCTGTTAAGGGAGGAAGCAGGTCATGGATAATGTGCGCAGGATGTTTGCTGTGGCAGCCAGGCATCTTTTTAAGAGGCAATTACTCGCGTGGCCTTTAAACCAGGGAAGCTAGGAAAGATGCATCCGAATGATACGAAAGTAAAAACAAGAGGCCGCTGTCATTGCAGGGCAAACACAGTTTTTAATGATACCATTAATTATGGACCGGTTTCATTTACGGTCCAGGGCCCTGCTATTGTGCAATGGCTGTTGACACGTCAAAGATATCGGAAAAATAATTAATTTGATCAATTTCATGTTTATCCTGCTCTGACATGCCGAAATGGCTGCTTTGAAAAGGGCGTGGGACGTATTCCGTTTGTATTCCTAAATAATAACACCGACCCGGGTCTTTGGAAACACCAATATCTTCTCTTGTCCTTGTTCTCTTGTTGGCCTACTGAAATCGGGGAGCAGCCATGTGTCTCTCCCCCCCCTCCAGACTTGTCAGACAGCCAAGCAGAGGTTGCATTGCTCGCCCAGAGAAAAAGAGCTCCCAGCTCTTTCTCACTTTTCACTGTTTGGCAACACTGCGGAACATTATTCGGGAGATTATGTTGCCATCCCGGAGCCGAGTGGAGTGTTTCTTGCGGAACAAAGGTTAAATAACAATGTGTGCACACGGAAAATGTTAATGAACATTACACTGAATGGTCACTCTGGGGTGCATGTGGGGACAAGGTTGTGTGTAAATACCCCCCCCCCCCCCCCTTCTTGACCTTAAGTCATCCTTATTTTCAAGGCCATGTAAATTCCTCGCAGAATAGAACTCTTTCGAAGCAATTCACACGAAAACACATCAAGGAAATAATCTCTGACTGTTTTTTTATTTGTCTGCTTAATTAGTCATCATGAATGAAAGGTGTTGTATCACAAATTGGAATAAGGTCGTGGGGCAAGGCAGAGAGGCGGAGAGGCCCGTCTCGCCTAGCAGGATCCCGACTGTCACCAAGCCAAGCCGCACTCACGTGCTGCTCCATCAAGTTGATTCTTTTATGGTGACTTGGCACGGTTTGGTTTTGAAATGAACATACGTTTGCGCCTGAGGCACAGCTGTGTTCATGGTGCCTGGGCTTGTTCAGAGTTTGACTTGCTCTACACTGAAAGTCAATATCAACTCGGTCTATGTTGGTGCCAAGTGCTTTATGTGGATGTGTTCTCATCTTTGAAGCCGGTAAGAGATTTACAGTCTTATTACATTGACACGACTTAAATCTATAGGATTCCTTTATGGCTGCCTCATTTCCTCCAAATCACCCCTACTAATAAATCCCCCGCACGGCACCAGGGGAGGCGTTTAAGAAGTCGTAGCATGTGAAGTTTGCATGTCATAGCTAGCGTAGTTTGAAAAGTTATCCAACAATTATTTGAATTATTCATTAGTCTGCCAATTGTTTTACTTTTATTTATAAATGTATTGTTTGGTCAATTAAATGTCTTCCTCAGATTCCAAGTTGATGTCTTTGAATGTCTTGTTGAAGTGAAAGCCTAAACCCCAACATGCAATAATAAGAAACCGAGTACCAAAATAGTTGCGGATTATTTTTCCGTCAATAGACGAATGCTACAAATGACTTCAAAAATTCTTGATTATCATAATGATCATAGTTTAATTTTCTTCAGCGATTCGTATTAGGCCTTTTTGGGTTTGGTTGGTCCAATAAGCTGCTGGTCACAATAATAAGAACAAGTAGATCAGTACTTGCTTGAACATTTACACACTTCAGTGAATGGGACACATTACGGTTCGTGTCTTTAACACTGTTTGTTCTTTCACAGACGCTTGGGTGTGGAGTTGGGCAAGTCGTTGGTTTATCAAGAGCCAAATAGAGGTAAGGCTGAAAAATACCCTCATCTCCCTCATTTCCACAAAGAACGTCTTAGATTGAAGAGCTGCGGGTTTGGGTCGTCTCACTTGACTTTGCGCTTGAAACTACAATGTGTTTTTGTTTGTGTTTCAGAGACTCGAGTGGACGTGAAAGAGTCCGTCCGTGGACAAGACATCTTCATCATTCAGACCATTCCCAGGTGAGACAGAAGGACGCTCTTGATGGCTTAATGGTCTATATCAACAAATAATCATATCACTATAATGAATTGTCAGCCATGAACTCCACATGAGCTTTTCAGCCTTTTGTCCGGCCCATCAGTTAAATATTTGGTCAGCTCTCATCAGCCTCGGTTCCAGCAGCAGCTGTGCATGAAATAACAGACTGACAAATTCATCAACTTAACGACGAGGAAAACGGAACATCTAGCAAACTACAGTCCCAGATATTTTTTTTGGGAGTTGGTTAACTAGGACATCTGTCACCAAGTAGCCGACAAAAGCAGCTTTTAATGTGTTTATTTTCCTAATTACCACACTTTATTTATATATGAAAATACCATTCCCTAATGGCAGTCCCATGCGTATTACCCAAATCTGCATCCCCTTGTAGTTTTACATGGTTAAAGCATAAACAGATGACAAATGACTTGATAAGGGTTTAAGTATTAACTTGATTGTATTCACATGACTACGCGCCTGTGACAAAATAGTGTTTGGGAAAAAAAAAAAAAAAAGATCTCTGCTATTACACGCTCAGTAGCTATGCCAGTAAACAGTCTCAATGCCAGTTTACTTGTCATTACTATGCAAAACATTTCTACTTTATGCCCTCTGGTAAATTTAACTTTTATCATTTAACATTTAAGAATCCTACAGCATCCATTTGCCTGCGAGGTTCAAGTCCAAATGAAGATTACCATTGCAGCATGTGAAACAGTAAAAGCCACACTTACTATGACCCTTTCACTTCTGCCAGTTGAGCCCTCTGTTTGTCCTTGTTAATCAGTTATCTGAAAGATAACCAGAGGCCACATGAGGGGACATCGCATCGTGAGATCTCTGGTTTCAACAAGCTGCCGAGGCCAACGTGGCTACACACGGCCTCCTGTTACACCAGCAGCTCTTCACCTTTCTGAAGAAGTGAAACTCGTTATCAACATAGCAGACATCGTGGTACTCTATCACAATCTCAACACAGATGGATGTTAAAAGTGTCCCGTGAGCAAGGGCTTTCTTCCTGAAAAGAACTTTATATTTAGGTCATGTTTCGCTGTGCAGTTCAGGCTGTGTTTAATTTGTATAACAGCAGCCAGTAACTTTCAAGGGTTTTGGCTTAGGGCTCAGAGGAAAGCCTGGTTAAGGTGGAGTCTAATAACAGGGCGTGTGATAACAATGGAAATAAAAACAAGTTACATAATGCCAGACAGTGTTGACTTTATTGACAGCGTTTTTTTGGATGCCATGTCAACAAACATTAAGCTGCTGATTCGTCAATCCCCATCAGCCCATCAACATATCCATCTATACCCGTCTTGGATCGTCTTTGTGGTCGACCGGTGCCTCAGACTAAATTACGCTCCAGCATAATGATTTTTGCGAGTTGTGAAATCTTATATAATCTCTTGAATTCAATGCGTTTTCTCAGAGATGTCAACACGGCCATCATGGAGCTGCTGGTTATGGCCTACGCCCTGAAGACATCTTGTGCCAAGAACATCATCGGGGTCATCCCCTACTTTCCTTACAGCAAGCAGTGCAAGATGAGGAAGAGGGGATCCATTGTCTGCAAGCTGCTAGCATCCATGTTAGCTAAAGCCGGTATGGACTGTGTTTTGTTATTTCCTTTTGTCATTATGTAGTTATTTACTCAGACGTAAGTTTTATGCCCCTTCCCGACTGTCAAAGACTAGATAATATGTGAGTGTGTCGGGGGGGAACTATCTTTCTGCGTGGTTTGTCCAGTCTTTGTAGGTTTCCAGCTAGTCTTCAGGTCTGTCCCAAGCTTTAGCCGCATATAACAGAGCCACTTGGAGCTGTGTACTTATCAGACAGTGTGCAAGGTAGGGTCGGGCCATATTGCAATTCCCCTACTGACGACGCACGTATGTCTTTGGCGTTTTCAGGGCTAACTCACATCATCACCATGGACCTGCACCAGAAGGAAATCCAGGGCTTCTTCAGCTTCCCGGTTGACAACCTGAGAGCTTCCCCCTTCCTCATCCAGTACATCCAGGAAGAGGTGAGGCTGAGTGACACTGGACACGAGCACAGAGTCACAACAGTGGTAGTGTCCAGCTGTACATCAAAGAATGACGTTTGGCACCAATGTATGGCTAATATTTTATTCGTTTTTTCCTCAGATCCCAGACTACAGGAATGCAATAATTGTTGCAAAGTCCCCTTCAGCTGCCAAGAGGTAACAAGAAAGCCTCAAGTTCCATTCTCAGGGCATCACTCCTCCTGCTGTCACACCGTAGAGTTTCTTTCCATTAGCATCACATTATGATTGTGCTTTTGTCTTTACATATCACCACTTTGTCTTTTGTAGGTGTGTTAAAAGCTTCCGTGCAAACTTCCTGCTGCTCTTTTGTTTTATTTAAAAAAAAAATGTTGGCCCCGTATTCGTTGATTTGCGTTGTTTTGTCAGTTTCTTTGACTCTTGCGTGTCTCCTGTCCGTCTCAGAGCCCAGTCCTACGCTGAGAGGCTGCGACTCGGGCTGGCAGTGATGCACGGGGAGGCCCATCATTCAGAGCTGGACATGGTCGACGGACGAAACTCTCCCCCCTTCTCTCCCCCCTCGTCCCGCACCACCCAAGGACACACCGGCCTGGAGCTGCCATGTAAGACACCCGACACGGCTTCATGACTGATGCTGTATGAAAACAAAGTTGCTTTTTTTTTGTTTGTACCTATTCCCCTGAACCGGCTCTTCTTGGCCCAGTGCCACCCAAGAATGTGCCGTGGGTGTTTGTTTCCACTTATCTTTGTGTTTTTATTGTGCACGCTCAGCCAGGAGCAGTGACGGGGAGAACCTCCAATCGCTCATCATTTATTTTCATCAACAGTTCAATGATGAGTGCAATGTGTGAAATGTCTTCTGGTCAGTCACAAACAGTTTTTTTGTTCATTCATTACAGGGGTCATGCATGCAGCTATAAACTGCAATGCAACTGCATTGTCAGCAGGGATCTTATTCATTGTTAATGGAGTGTTTCCACTGCAGACAGGAAACTTTCCTTCCTCCGTCGTCTTGGCCAAATAAAGAGAAACTGTAACTCCTGACCAGCTCTGCTCTTTTGTTGGGTGACGTGGAGAGCTACATTTCCAACAGGGAGATTAAAGTGCTCGAGTTTCAAGCCGTGTGTTTATCAGACTGTAAGAGAAGCGCTGGGTGCCAAGGCACCTTGACATCTGCTGCTCGTGTGTCTGTAGCCACAGAAATCATTAGCCAGAGTTCAGTTCCTGGATTTGTTAAACATCGCCGATGCTTTTGGATGTTTTTATTTATTTATTTATATATATATATATATATATATATATATATATATATATATATATATATATATATATATATATATACACACACACACACATACAATTTTTTTTTTTTTGTATGTGATCCGAATACCTCCTTAGTGAGGACCAGTTGCAGGGCTGCCTGCAATCGCCAGCTTAAAGCCGGGTTAATGCCCCCGCTGACCCTGCAGTAACACGAGCACGCAGTGTTTCTCGGCACGTTTCAGGTCAGCCCTGCCACAGGCGTCGTCACAGCCAGCTGTGAAATGCTGCAGGCGGTGGCTGACATTGCGCCGTTTTTTTTCTTCCTTTTCCGAATTTATTTCCTTTCCTCTCTTCAGCTGAATTCACCATCCTCCTCCTCCTTCTCCCCCCTCGACTTGGAAATGTGTTTTATGTCAACCGTCTCTTCCTCTTCCCCAGCAGGAGCTGAGTCACACTCGTACATCTCTTTCTCTCTCTCTGCCTTCACACATGCATTGATTACGTCAAGGTCAATTCATGGTACAGAAAGGCTTATTAACCCTAAACACAGCTGCTGCTGCTGCTGCTCCTCCTCTGAAAACAGATGTATACATTGTATATCTAACTGTGCGATAACATTTTCTCTACCATCCTATCTCCCCATCTCCCCCCAACGCAGGCAGCAGACCTCATGCCCCATTTCCTGGGATAGAGCTCCCAAGTATGATGATAATGCTTGAATCTGTTTGCGCTGCCTTTTGACGCCTCCCCTGCATGGAATGACTGAGTTACTGAGGGCTTCCACTTCATTTCACATCAGAACATGCAATAATCAATAAATAATCACAAACACTTGTGCGATAAAGATTAGGCAGCGATGAAGGAGCAGTGAAAACATGGCTCATTATTTTTCAGTCACCCATAGACTGGCGACCCGTCCAGCATCCACTCACCCAATGCCGTCAGTTACTGCTGTGGTAGTTATTACACTGCTGACTTTGTTGCAATGAAAACAAAAGTTACAGCACATCGTGCTAACCTTCATCATTACGTTTTTAAATTGCTGTTATAAAACCAATTAGTGCAGCAAAAGCAAAGCTGCCGCCCTCCACCGCATAGAATCTGAATACTGTACACAAGGATCTCAGCATTTTACTGCACTGCAAGTTCAGATTAATGGATGTCTCTCTCCAGTGCAGCAGCATGTGTAAGCCCATTTTATTTTTGGCCTCTTCCTGCAGCTAAATCAAAGCTGATGTCATCCTTACTGATGTAAGGTATTTCATATCTCATACTGCTGAGGTTTTAAAGGAATTTAGGTCACACATTATTTTTTCTTGGATCTGTTCAACAAGGGGACATATATTTTTATTTTGTATTAAACTCATGTGAGTTTACATCTGGGTCAAACGGGACTTTATACAAAGATTTCACCAGCCTACGCACCATAATGTGGGCCGAGCAGACTTTTCCTAATGGAAACTACTTGAATCATGAGATGAAAATAGTTTTTACCCCCCCCCAAGTGGTGAGGATAAATGTTGGAAGCCCTCAGTCTCATATCCTTTCAGTTGAAATAAAATAAGTTCTTGGGAAATTCCGAATCATTACAGGAGTAAGAAACTGTGACATGGATGATATGACTTATGTTATCTTAGTCGCCACAGATGGATGTAATCCTCAGGCTGCCTAATATTTAAAATATATATGAAAAAAGACCCAGTAGAGACATGAAGCATTAAGTCACCTACTAGATTTAGCCTATGAAATTACATATAATTTGGCACACTAATGATTGTGAACTGGAGATTGTAGTTCATGAATTGCTCAAGTGATGATACCCCTGCCTGATGTTTTTCTGTTTTTGGCATCTGTCTGCTTGATCCTCTTTGAGTTGAGAGCTCAGAAACGGCTTAATTCCAGTTTCTTGGCTTCCCTTTCAACCCTGTAACCATTCGGAAAGTTTTGAATTTTGGTTTTTGCACATATGCCTGGCTGGATGGTCTTGTGGTGGATTTGGGAAGTGACCCCTGAACATGCCTTGCTGTTTGGAAGAAGGTTTTTGGCATGGTCAGGGCCCCGTTGGGACCCTACGATTCAGATGTGGTGGGTTCTAGACCTGGATCGATTATTACTTGAAATCCTAAGAAAGTACTCGAGATATTTTAATATGCCTGTCGGGGTTGAGAGAATTCAATTTGGTTGGATAAGCTCTGTTCTTAACATCAATATTTTAATCTGTAAAAAAAACAAATGGTATTTGATTAGATTATTATTATTATTATTATTATTATTATTATTATTACAAATAATATCGATCCTGGTCTGTGGTTCCTAAAAGAGGCTGTGCTCTACACCCACTTGCCCATTTCCTGCTAAATCAAAAGCATCCACATGCAGTTGCACCATGTAAACCCAAGTCTCAGGTGTGATTTGCTCTCAAAAGCTTGCAGTTATTGGATCGGTGCCGTGGTACATGGAAACTTGCAGGGGTAGAGCGGTCTTGCATGACGTTCGCAGGTTTTTAACCAAATCCCTGCTCACCAAACCCCCCTTGAGTTCGCCTCACCCCAAGAATCTGTTCCTGAATGGGGTTGGTGGACAGACCCCCCCCCCCCCCCCCCCCTTTTATCTTTTTCTGCAAGTAAACGTTCTTTCATCTCATCTGTGTCTTTCAGTGATGATGGCAAAGGAGAAGCCACCAATCACTGTCGTTGGAGATGTAGGAGGCAGAATCGCCATCATTGTTGTAAGAACACAAACTTTAATGTGACTTACTTACAACTATTGTAGCTACTAGTAATTCATTCCTCTTTTTGAAATGGAGGGACATTTGAATTGAAGGGATGCAATTGGAATTGCTTTAATTTTGGGGAAATCCAATGTCATACTGTAAGAGTGGGGCGTTGTTCATTGTGCAAGTTTGTGTGACAGATTATTTTCCATGTGGCGCTTGTTAGTTCTTGTGGAGTTCATTGCTGATGTTTCTCATAAATGCAGTATTTCTGTTGGTTTTTACACTTAATCAGATTCATGTTAGTCATGCCACCTCCCAAAAAAATAGTCTTCTCAGAAATGTCAGCTCCTCCAGCAAACCTAATGTATGTATTTTTCGTTTTTCTTTGATGCCCAACCCCGTGGCCACTTTCCCAGGATGACATCATAGATGATGTGGAGGACTTTGTTGCAGCAGCCGAAATCCTGAAGGAGAGAGGAGCCTACAAGATCTACATCATGGCCACACACGGCCTGCTGTCTGCAGATGCACCAAGAATAATAGAGGAGTCCGCCATCGATGAGGTAAAGTCATGAGTGGATCTCGTCACTGGAGTTAAAAATCAAAGGTGCCATATGTGTCAAAAGGTAGACTTGTGTCTACATTCAGTAAAGTGATCTAATTAATTAGTTTAGTTAGAAACAAAGCATTGTCACAGTTTTATTTGTGCTCTATTTATAAGACTTTTTATACTTTTCATGGTTATCTAGTGCCTCGATAAATGTCTCGGGGAGTTTTGAAGCTAAAGAAAAGACGCCGTCACGCATAATACAAACCTGATGACAGACAGACTTCAACTTAAAGATCCTCATCCAAGCAAATGTAATTGCGCCCGTGGGTGCGTTGGTCTTAAAATGAGGAGTGGTCAGGCAGCAGAAAGCATTGACAAACAAAAAACGTCTCTAAAGTCGATGGCAAAGTATTTTCCTGCTATTTTTAAAAGGCGCGGTATACAGATAGTAAAATGTGCCTACATAGACGGTTATTTTGAGTGACAAAACTTATTGCATTCTGGTGAATTGTTATGCATCAATTTTGGGTGGAATTGTTTGTCTATGTAGGAAAACACAAAATCCTCTGTCACGCACTCAGAGGCTCCCCCCCTCTCTGTTCAAATTTGGCACAAATTCATTTGGATTCAAGGATGAACTCAAGAATTCATATGCTAATTATGACAATTTCACACA
Organism: Cebidichthys violaceus; assembly: GCF_023349555.1. NCBI lineage: Eukaryota > Metazoa > Chordata > Actinopteri > Perciformes > Stichaeidae > Cebidichthys > Cebidichthys violaceus. The sequence continues at coordinate 16,337,686 of NW_027176594.1, forward strand.
CACATGACTAAGAGGAAAAAATTATGAAATGATGACATTTTCGACAGACATGGATGTTAACTACAACATGATGGGCTGCGGAGGCTTAACGAATATGACAACTATATCAAAATGTGTCATGATGAGTCCACGAGTGCTGTTTTTACGCCTCGTGTGGACGACACACACACACACACACACACACACACACACACACACACACACACACCCCTCTGTCTGCGCTCGGCCTCTCCTCAGTCCTCTGTGTGTAGATGTAGGCTTCTTCAAGGTTTGCGTGCCGTCTTACCCTAAATAGCGACGTCTTGAGGCTGATGTCTCTCTCAGGCAGTGCTTGGCTGCAAGCCCATTCTGCATCTCTACCGTTTTAACTAGTGAAAGTGGAGTTGGACACGCCCTAAATGCACTTACGCCATGCACTTTAGACCAAGCCCTATGGATGTTTAAATAGGGCCCAAACATTGTGCGATCCTTTACTTATGCCTTGACTTGTGTTGGTTTATGGGACCTTGTTTCCTGAATTCAGCCTCCCATCAACTGTATTGGCAAGATGCGAGTGTGAGGAATGGCTTTGATTACTGGAGAATCCTATGTCATGAGAGTGAGGTTTTAACATTAAATAAATAACTACTCTAACATAATTGGGGGTTTGTTTGTATGCAGAGTTATGTGATAATATCATTTCCATGTGTTGTTTGTAATGCAACCATTATTCCCAGGGTACGTACCGCCTCAAGCAGCCCAACTAATCAAATGCTCATGCTTAAGAGTCTGAGTTTTGAAGTTATAGAAAGCCAAGTTCAGAAAGAGCCCCATAGTTGGTCTGGTCTCTTCTAGCTTGAGAGTTGTAGTGCATCCTGAGAACCTAGACTCAGGGCAGCAAAGTGCCCACAGTCATGAAAAAAAAGTTGACACAAATGCACTAAGGCTGTTGTATTGCGCCTCCAGGTGGTGGTGACCAACACTGTACCTCATGAGGTGCAGAAGCTTCAGTGTCCAAAAATCAAAACCGTGGATGTCAGTATGATTCTGGCTGAGGCCATCCGGCGGACCCACAACGGAGAGTCCATGGCTTATCTGTTCCGCAACATCGCTGTCGACGACTGAGGCAACACACACACACACACTCTAACTCGCATTCCTACACACACACACACACACACACACACACACACACACACACACACACACACACACACACACACACACCGATGACCAAGAATCAAGAAGCTGTTGGTCCTGTTTGTTTTGCTGATAAACATGTCAAGAGATTGGTTATATTCCCTGCATGTGACATATGAAGCAACTCAAATTCTGCTTTATTCCACTGTTGTTACATAGTGGCACTGTACAAACAATACAAACTGTTTCACTTCACTAATACTGTATATGCTTCCTACAATCTAAAAACATAAATAACACAATGTATGGTGCGCAGCCTCTCAGTACGCTGCAGGATTTGGCAAATAAAACAATTCATCTTGGGTGAGTAAATTTCTGTCTTTTTATTTTTTGTTCCCTCATGCAGATTTAAAGTGGCAATTGGCTGGATGTACATAAACAACTGGTTGAATGTAGCACAGTACTATAGGTGGCATTAGTATATGTACAGATTTCATTGTACATTGGAAGTGTGAAGACATTCCTGGAACTGCCAGACGTGTACAGTCAGCGGCTCCACACCTGAACCTAAGCTTTCAGTAGCAGTTTCAGTCACAGCTGAGGCTGCTTGCTTCATGAAGCATGACATTTCCAACTGTAGCGTTCAGCTTCGGTTGGATGAGAATGCTAATGGTAACGCTTGAGCCAAAAAGAGCTCTGCATTGCATGACGTGTTATGTCATTTTACGGTTGCCGTGTATTATACAGCACTTTAACAGAAATACAGTACGACGTCGGACGATTGGTGTAACGCTGGCAGGGTTCCTGGATTTAATGGTAGCAATGGGCCTTGATTTATTGTTTTCTTATTTTTTAATAAATCCTGCTTATGTGAGACGTGATCCAACACAAAAGGTAAACTAAACTAGTTTCATAATAGATAAAATGTCTTTAAAGTTTGATGCACAAAAGGTGACCAATGCTGCCCATGATTCTCTGTGGGTATACAGTATATAATCCCTGTTAATCAACCTTTAAATTACTTTTTGGGTAATGATCATTTTCAAATCTAACTTCTGACAGGAATACAATTCAATTAAAGAAACATTCATTGCTACTTTTATTCATGATTTAAATGTGTGCCTTTCGTCTATCTCTCACGTGACATAAGACCCAGGGTAAAAATAGAATAGACAATAGATGAGACATGTTTACTCTTCTGCAGAGACAGGAAAAAAAAAAGCCTTACTACGTTGCTGACATTTCATCACACTCACACACTCACAATAATAATCTTGCTGTGTTCTGTCCAGAACCCTGAACTTGTTCTAAACGCCTCAGAGTCGCTTTAATCTGCTGAGGAGCTTTGACCAAGTCCAGGGGTGAAGACATCTGAGAAAACGAATCACGACCGAATGAATGGCTTCCCCCAGCGCGGCCAAACTCTGACCACTTAACAGCTAATAAAAGTAATACTAAAAGTAAAGGTAGTGTACGTGAAATGACTGTCCAGAAATCCTCAAACGTCCACCGGAGACACAAGTTAAAGAAGAACTCAGCGGTACGAGATGACAAGTCCACACACCTGCATGTCTGAAGCTGCTAGGCCTCCTTCCCTTTGCAAATGAACAAGAACTGAGTGCGGAAGACTGTTTTAAATGTGTCCTGAAAGAGGAACTGCCCGCAAACGTTTACTCGGCCACTTCCTCAAATAGAAAACAGGAAACTTGTTTCAGTCTAATCTGATGGCGTGGAGCGCGTGTGTCCGCTCGGCAGGTTTTGTCGAGGGGGAACCGTGCACAGCTATTTCAGGAACTGCACCATAACCCGTTTTGTCAACCTGTTAAACAGAATTGCTGCTGAACTATTTCAATTAAAGGTTTTTTTTATTTTTATTTTACCAAACTTTTACTGCTGTCTCTTCAGGCCCGGAGCCAGCAGAGGTTACACTGCCACCTTAATTGAGATGTCACACGTAACAAGTGCTTGTGATATTGTCCAGGCAAGTTTCTTCTGCTTACTTTACGGAAAGTCTGTTTTATGGTTTGGAAAAGTCTCTGACAGACAATCGAGTTTGTGTACATGCTGTCCATCAATCCAACCACTCCACACTGGTGATGGACAGTAACATCGGCTCACATTTATTTTGTTATCTTAACACTAATGAGAATATTTTGAATACTGAAGTTAAAAACCATTTATAACCTGACCTACACTGAGAGGGTCGTCCGGTAACCGCAAGGTTGGTGGTTCGATCCTTGGCTGCTACGTGTCCCTGAGCAAGACACTGAACCCCTAATCGCTCCCCGGGCGCTTCTCAGCAACCCACTGCTCCCAACATGCTAGGGATGCAGAGGTTCAATTTCATAAATATTTGTTTCAGTGGATGTAATGTGCTTTTGTCATCAGCAGATGGCGACAGAGATCTGATAATGTATATTGCAGACGGTTGAGAAATGTAAAGCTCAGACTCTTGAGCTCAGTCCACTTTACACATGAATTTTCTAGTTTGGGTCATTTATTTCAATAACGAATACGTTGAACCCTGAACAAAACCCTGAATAATTTCCGTTGTACCTTTTGTCTTATTTGACACATTTTAAGACAAAATAAATTAGTTGGAACCCTAACCCACAATTAGTCGGTATTCACGGTTCTGTAATATGTGCATTAACACATAGATGCTTCTAATGTACTTTTCTGTGCATTTTACAGTCAGTTTTATCGTCCTATTCTTACCCTTTCTACCTGAAAGGACCTCAGAATATCGGTGGCCTTCAGAAATCAGTTTGTTCTGTTCTTAGTGGATTAGGATACGACTCAGGACTACTCCTGCTTCAAATGTACATTTGACCAGATAGCAGTCAAAATGACAGCAGTCCTATAATACACTACTATATTCTGTAGCTATGAAACCCATTTGTTTCTGTATATTGTCATTCATTGGTGCACTGACACGGTTTCCTTAAAGAAACTAAATGTTCATGTGTGATTGATTTACGTTTCATAACCTGCCTCCTTTACATAACTGTTCACTGCAATGAATTCATAACCTAAACCTCTATAAACAATTTCACACAACAAATTTCTCTTTTTTTGTGCTTATCTTTTATTACACAGTTAGATCCACATTCCACTTACATTTGTCAAAGAAACAGCAATATAACATTTGTCAGAATATGCCATTGTAAAAAATAAATCCAGATTATGAACAAGAAAAAACACCCTAAAACATCATTTTTTAATGGTCATTTAAAAATGACAAGTGCATCAACAGTTTACATTTGCATTTCACCACTTTTAAAAAAACAAAACAATATCACGCCCAATGGCAAATTGGAATTGAATACAAAAAAATGTAAACATCATGATGTGCTACATACACTGAATTATTAAATTGAAACAATTCACATGAGACATACAACTGTACCGCAACATGTTTACACACTTCCCCTCAGTAAACAGTCTGTTAGCAACGGTCCAAATCTCGATGTAAGTGAACAGTTACATTTAAAATATAAAAGGTATACATTGATCTAAACACCAGCAGCATGTCACCAAATAAGCAGCAACAACATTACATTGAGTGAACAACTGAGTAATTAATGCAGTGTCCTTTTTTTTTTTTTCTTTCTTTCCCACTGGCAGTCTGTTCAGGTCAAGTCTTAATACCATTCACCTCCTCAGTTTCTGTTCCTCTCAGTTTTTGAATCCTGAAGTGTCCTCTGCTGGTCCAGAATCCCTTATCTCAATCACTTAACGCCCCCGCGGACTTAAGTCCAGGCTTTTCTCTTCAATCTCTTTCTCCGAGTGCTCTCATCTCTTGTCCCTTCGTGAGACAAACCAACACTCCTCCTCCTCCTGTCCATCATTAGGACAGAATACAGCTGTTGGTCTTGTTCATGGGCGGACGGAAGTCCGTGTCTTTTGGAAAGGTCTCCCTGCGTCTACGCAGCGCCGGGCTGAGGCGGCTGGGAAGGTTTGCCTGCTGCAGGAGCTCCTTGAAGACCTCCACCACGTTGGCGTTGTCCTTCGCCGACGCCTCCAGGTAACTGTTGTTCCAGTCCTGCTCCACGGTCGACAGCACGTCCTTATTGGACACCTGGCGCTCCTGCTCCCGGTCCGACTTGTTCCCCACCACCACGATCGGTGTGTTCTTGTCCTCCTTGATCTCCAGGATCTCATCTCGGAGGCTCTTGACGGCCTCCAGTGACTCGGGGTCATCCAGGGCGTACACCAGTGCGAAGGCGTCGCTGTTTTGGATGGAGAGCTTGCGCATGGCCGGGAAGGAGTAGCTGCCGCTGGTGTCCAGGATCTCCACTGTGATCTTGACCCCACCGATGTCGTACTCCTTGCTGTGCAGCTCCTCCACTGTGCGCCGGTGTTTGGGCTCAAACGTGTCTTGGAGGAAGCGCTGGATCAGGGCCGTCTTGCCCACTCCTGCTGCCCCCAGAAAGACTAGTCGCACCTGCGTCTTCTCCTTAACCTCCAGAGACATGCTGCTTTTTTTTTTGTGGAGGGGATTTTTTTTTTTTGCCAAAATCAGAAAAAGGAAATGTCCCAAAAACGATCTCAGTCGACTCACTTCCTCAGCGGTTACAACAGCTGCTATAAAACTGACACTGCAATTGACAACACCTGTCACTGACTTCAACCTTTCTAAATAGTTTTCCTTGAATATCTCCCTTACAGCAGTTTCTTGTGAGTCCCCATCTTGAGCTTCCTTTCTTGCTTTGTTTCACTTGCTCGTTTTTCTTCTTTTTTTTTTAAACTGGTTGTTCTCTTGTCAAAGCTCCTTTTTAAAATTGCTCATCGGATGCTCCTGCGTGTTCTGGTCCCCACAGCTGCCTTTTATGCCTGTTTTGGTGAGAGTGCGTCCGTGCCCTCGTGCAGCTGCAACCAATCAGCAGAGGGCAGCCTGTTGCAGTGTAACATCCAGGCAACCAATGATGAAAGAGTATGTAAATCAGCGTACGCGGCCAATTCAGGAGGAGAAAGGAGTTGATATCTAAACGGCAGGCGGGAGCGTGGAAAGCATGAGGAAACAAAGACATAGAGACAAATGTCAGGAGATCCTTTACTGCTTCTATTTAGATTGTCTTGCTGCACTACTTACAGAGTCAAATCCATCCTGCTCTCGTGGTTGATTAATACATCCTGTGGTTCCTCTTTATGAGACGGGATCGTTCTAAAAATACACAAACCTTTGTGAGGCTACACTATGTGTCATACATTCTTATAATTACAGCTCTGAGATCCCTTTGTATGATATGTTTGGCCTGTTCTGCAACCAATTGTTAAGACTGCACTAAATACACTGACGGTGCCCGGAATGATAACCGGCACATACGGTGAGTAAATATATTCAATTTGTATTTATTTACTTCTTTCGTTGATGTGCTATGAAGGAGAACAACCACCTGCAAAGTATGGGTAGTAAAACTGTGCATCCTGCTCTGGTCACAGGTGTGGAGAGATGATTAAACAGACGGTGGTGTAGTCTCATCATGTTTGGGTTATTTTTATGGTCAGTTTCGTAAACGCATCACAGATTTCTATAATCGTTTCTATATTTCTATACTCACTGTGCACAATGAGAGGCAGTTCTAACACTTGGCTCTACGCTGTATAGAAACTCTGCTAAGGCAAATAAATGTATTTGCATCTTTCAACAACAAGGCAATTCCAAAGTGCTTTACATAAGACATCAAATGGCATGCAAGAAACACAATAAGCTGAAATTCAATAAAACCGAATAAACTGAGATAGAAATCTCAGTGCAAAATATGAATGGAGAGTTTCATATTTGATTTAATAAAAGGTTGTGGCACACAGAACGGTTCTAAGACTATATTCTAAGTTATCTACTTAGTTAGCTACTAAGTTACTACTGAGTTTATTCCAGGTGTGTGGTGCATAAAAAGTAAATGCTGATTCTCTATGTTTTGTCTCTGGATGATCTAAAAGGTTTGGTTGGTTTACATAGTGGCCGATCAGAAATGGGTTTTTAAACCAGTAGCATTTTAAAATTAATTCTTACTTGATTCTTTCCACATCTTTGCTCGTAGTGTTGACTCGCAGAAACAAAGTCATGCAGTTACAAAGTGGTTGGTAATGTAATAGTTACCTTGGTCTGTCATTTTAAAAAAAGTAAGGAGACCAATCACAAAAAATGGTCATATGTACCAAAGTCTGTGTTCTTATCATAACAACAGGTTCTTTGACTATTCACTTCACCTACTGATGTAACCAGCACAATATTTCATGCGGAAGGATGACTTTTCCCCCTCAGTCTTATCATGGTAGTATGAATGTAGAGCTAGCAGGGGCAGGTTTCTCCGCTGTCAGTCTGTTGTTTCAATCCTCCAGTGGTAAAGGGGAAGCCTGAGCTAAAATCATATGATTTGCTTCATGCAGTGTTCATTTGGAATACAATACCTTGTCTGTCCTTAAGCTGATGCCATTGTATGCAGATTCTAGGGAGAGCAGCTTATAGATCACCTCAGTCTCACATGGCAAACGCATGACTGAATCGCCTTCCGCTGTCCTCGGTGTCCAATTAGATACGATGCTTCGCCTGTAACTGTCTGAGAGCGAATCCTGCATGCCTCCAGTTTGCCAGTGTGTCCTTGAGGAGTGAGCCTGACTTGTGATCCTCCTAAGTTTCCCCCGAGGCTCTGCAGACTGTGACTCTCCCTGCCTTGTTAGGTTAGGCAACAGCGTGGAACCACGACGAGCTCCTTCCCGCCGCTCCACCAAGACAGGCTTTTAATATGCACTCATACGCTGTACCTGATGGGCAGTGGAGCGGAGCTAAGCACTGTGGGAATATTAGCTGTGAACTCTCCTGGCCCGATGCACACTGTGAGTAACAATAATGGCTGCAGTCGCTGCTGTGGAATTTAAAGCAGGGTGTCTAAACTGATGACAGTTCTATAATAAGCAGTCTATCCTGTGAGTTCAGTTTTCCAGGTAAGTACCAAGCCATTGTTGCATACTGCATATCCTCATATCCAACTCGCACATGAAAGGATGTCACAAAACCACATGAAATAAAAACTGATCCCATACAACATGAAAGTCTGCACCATTAAGAGCTTAGAGTGAAATGAAAAGTGAACCTCCCATCTGTGGCCACTGGATGGATTTTCATGTGCCATTATGTCTCATATCCCAGGCTTTTTTCTTTTTTTTTTGTATTCCTATTTACGGTCGCGCTGCCCTGTGGTGATGATTATCACCAGATGGCATTGCCTGTTGGCCTGAAACAGATTTTCAGACAAATATGAAACTCACATTGTGAGAATATCATGGTGTGCAGTAACACTTACAGCAAAATATCTATATTTACGGGCTGTAATTATTTCAGGTCAAAGCTTTCCATGAATTGTGTTGTTTGATGCAGGAATAGCCCGATATATTTGTATCCTCCTGTCATTAATGTGGTTCGTTTTGTTCACATGTTCAGTTGTCGATGCCTGTTCAACAGGTTTCTTTGTTTGTGTGGCCTGTGTCGTGACACCGTTGTACTGAATGTGCCATTGTGTGTGCTTTTTATGCTCATGCAACCTCGCTCCATCAGTTTCTTATCTTTCTTTCCTGTCTTTTTTTCTATTAGCTTTCTGTGTGTCTTTATTTGACTTGGATTTCTGAGTGGCTGTGAGGAATGGTCCTGGCGCTGTCTCTTGGCCTCCTGGCCTGATTGTTTACATCCACACTCAAATACATTTTATTTACATATACCCAATATCGCAAACCCCAAATTTACCTCAAGGGACTATACAATCTGTGCAGCATACATATGAAAACATCTGTCCTTAGACCCTTGCTTCAGAAAAGGACCCCCCCCCCCCCCCCAGAAAATCCATTAAAAAGGAGAACATGGAAGAAACCTCAAGAAAAGCAAGTGCAGAGCAACACTCTTGTAAGAACTGCTGTCATTCTGTCAAAATGATCCCACGCTGACACATGCCAAATATAAATATTGCCCTACGTGTGAATTAACCTTCACATATCTGCTCTCACTAGAACGGTTGAAGGCTAAAAAGTGAATGTTGTAATATAGTGTCGACTGTGGCAAAGTGGAGAGCAAACAAACAAAACAACAACCCACAAACAAACAAAAAACAAGGTCATTTGTTTCTGCTAAAGACTTGAATCTTGAAAACAGTTCAGAAATATCTAGTTTATTTTTTTACAAAAGGCTCAGTCATTTCCTAAAACCTATGGGCACTGTAGTTAACCCAAGAGTAAAAAGTGCATTTTATGGGGGACACACATCATATTCTGATTAATACACATTTGGTTTTCGAGTGAGTATTTACGACAGGAGAAACATTTCATTCTCTACACTGTCTACACCACACAGTTTATTACTAAACGCATGAACAGTCCATGAATTGTCCTTAGTGCTCTGTCTGTTAATATTACTCAGTTGCTGCCCTGTTGCAAAACAGCTGGTGTGCAGTAGCTAATTGTTCGATGCTTGCACGAGGTTAGTCATTGAACAATATTACATTACAATCTATGCTTATGTAATTACACCAGATTTTTGGGATTGGCTATCTGGGGGTGCTGTATTGCTGAGCAAATGTGTGGCAAACGTCCCCACTAAACACATTGGTGCTGAGGAGATGTTAAAATGACAGCGTACACCAACAGTGAAATCCAGTGTGAATGTAGTACTGAAGTGAAACTATCTATAACATGGATTAACCAACATCCACCTATTATACTTTTTTTATTGTGAAAGTACAGCGGTTGTTTCGATGGACTTTAAACATGGACTCTTCCTTCCCATCATAAACTGCATTATGTCTTATCAGAGCTAAAGCTAAAGTAGTACAATTCATTCATGTCGGGTATGACAGCCTTCTGCCGCCACTGTAGAATCTTTGGCTGTAACACTGTGTTGATACGGTGCTTGGGCTTATTCCAAATGGCCTTCTGGTTTGGCAGTGTTAGTTCATAGTCTCACCTTGTTGAAGCAAATTGAGTTGTACATGTCCAGTAGTTGAGTAAATAAGTGAGTAATAAATGTTAACGGGAGAAATGATACCATCTTTATGGTTATGTTTTGACTTTATGGCTTTTGTGGCCCGGACATTTATTTCATGACTTCCTTAAGTAGAAACTAATCATCTATTCCTTTTTTTTTTGTTTGTCACATTTTGGAAGAGAGACGGGTCATTTCAAAAGTAAAGACATACGCCCAAGCTGATAAAACAAACACCTTTGCTCTCATTATATTTGGGAATGAGGCTACACGCTGTAGTGCAATTCTTATTGATGGACTGACAGGATGTCTGCCAGGATATTGTACGTCAACAGTCAAATCGCCTGTCTGACTAGGCAACCACTATCAGTGTCCTCGTGTCTTTGTCAGATAGACATGCAGGGCTGATGGCTACCAAACACGAGGCAGGGAGAGAGAGAGAGAGAGAGAGAGAGAGAGAGAGAGAGAGAGAGAGAGAGAGAAGACAATTTTCCATCTTGTTTCATTCTTGTCAAATAAATCACTACAAATTATGTGTCATTATGTGCTGTATTTGCTCATACTTATTTTTGTACTTTGGCTTCGCTCATCATGGTGTTAACAAGAAAAATGATGATGTAATGAGTTGTGTGTGACTCACTCTTGTGTGGATCAACTACTATATCTGCCCAATGAGGCTAATTTCAGTAGTCTACATTTATTTATTTTTTTTCAACAAAAAGACCAAAACCAACAATGAATTGAACCTGCTAACAAGTATTGCCTGTGTATTTAAACCCTGACTTTGTTTATATCCTCTGTGCCTCCATCGCTGTCACACTGTTACACTGGGTGACATGCTCCTTCATTACGACCAACGTGGTTACTGTAGTTCTCTTCTCTGCCAGGAGGTAATGAAAGATTGTGTTGGTTTGTGTGTGTGAGAAGGACTGAGTGGGGGGTGTGCATCTTTGTGTCTGTCCACGGCTAGTCTCGCATACTGCTGCACCAAACTGCATCATGTTTTCATTGCTCACCTATGGCTGTTTACTCAAGGACCTCTCGAGGTTGTGGTGAATCACACTTATTGCCAGTTTAATACCACCATTGATTGACTCCTTGCTTTTCTCACTCACAACTCAAGTGATTCTACACTTGAGTGCATTGCCGCCGCTCTGCAGCCAGAGACATAGGCTGTGTTCGTAATCGCATGCTAATGTAATGCATACTACATACTCAATCAGATTTCCAGCATACTGCCTACTAAATGATTAATTAAGTATAATTTTACCAGCAGACTGGTAACACTGAAGTATGCTCTAGCGACGGTCGGACCGGTCTTGAGGCACCCCGCTCAGTTACTCTCCTCATCTGACTGAGTCAATTCAGGATATACAAAGGAAAAATTGTCCCAAAAAACTCTGGAAAAGAAGGCTTTTTCTATTATTGTTCATCATGTGTCCTGCATGTTGCGCTGATGCTATATTTCTGTCTATTTATAGGGCTCCATGTTTGCCTGTTTCTTAACTGCATTGTGATTCAGGTCAGCGAAGCATAATATCCTCTCTGGAGTAATTTTCAATGCACTCTAACTATTTGCACTCCTTATTTCAAAACAGTCTTACTTATGGTTGTTTCTTGAGGCCATGCAAACGTCTTCAGCCTCAGTTGCCCTGTTATATATTTTGGACAGTCAAACGTTGGGCTAAAATAGTTTTCTCTCTGTCATCTGTCATATTTTGTGGCACTTAATCTCAGATTGAAGAATGACATATTCAACATATAATAATGTGTTTAAAAAATGTTTACAATTCAAAACTACGATATCAAAAAGGAAAGGAAACTTGCAACAAATCACCAGGGAGTTTGTTTTGACAAACATCCCTCTGCCCCGCACATATGTCAGCTTCCTCTCAACATTCCACGTATCACTTGGGTGTAATAAATAAACCAACCAAAATTCAAAAATGTATGTGCCTGGATTATACATTCAGGTTTTGGATGTGAGCTGCATCTGTGGATGTACAATACGCCTCCATGCCTGAACTGGAGGCTCGTGACTCATAGGCATTATGTTAATGTCTGGATTTCAAAAGCTACAACCTCAAAATACTGAACACCATGTGAAACATGCTCAGGTGACAAATAGATATAGATCATAGTGACGGATGGGGGTGCTGGAATATTTGTGGTGATTTGAGAATCAAAGCAATTGAACATTTTGTGTGACACCATCTGGGGACACTGAGTGTTAATATCTTAATTGAATCAAAAACAACTCATTACTCAAGTGAGTAAGGGCTAATTAATGTGTCACTGATGAGAAACCTTTCATCGTTTTGAATGCCTGGCAGGGCAAATGGGGTTTCATAGGAATTAAAATGGATCACAGCAATGTATCTGCATGCTCATAACTAAGCAAGGCACACCGCAGATAAGGATGAATTAGGATTATTGTACATTTGCGGTGACACACTCATTTAATGATGTGTTTACACATAAACAAATGAACTTGCTAGTTGACCTTATTCACCCAGAAAGTTCTCATTCTTTTGTGCGTGTGGAGAAGGGTCAGATGGGGTTACAAACGGCCCCACGGTCGCGTGACTCACAACTATTTGTTGCAACTGCTGTCAGGTCCTGTTAACTACTGAGAGCTCCCTGTGAGATGAAGCCTTATAGAATTTCTGTAAAACGACAAACTCTATCAGTCAAACCACGTTATCATATCTCATAAATAGCTCACTTAATGACGTTGTTATCTCTCATCTTCATTAAAGTTGTGGACACTGAATAAAAAGGCATCAGGACGTAGGAGAGCAAAACCACTCCAGCCGGCAGCTCAACCCCATGACTATCTTCCAAATAATCTTCTTTGTTAATCGCTCAATAATAATTTGTTGGTTTAACTGTGACTCAGTGCTGATATTTTTCTGGGTACAAGACAAGGAGAGTCAGAGATGTGCTCGCTTCGAGAATTTGTGTGCCTGTCTGTGTTTGTGTGTCAGAAGGGGAAAAAAAGTGGAATGTAGGGAAAGAATGTTACAGCCACACTATGTACTTTCAAAAGTTGACAGGCCAGAATAGCAGTGAAAGGTGCCGTGTTTCCTGAAAATCATGTTTGGTGACACCAGGGCCAGATGCATAAACAACTATAGAAAAAGAACCGCATATTTTTCTAGATCACGATGCAGGACCAACTCTGATGCGTCACTCGTGGCCAGTAAGGACATGGTGGCATGGACATAATGTGCAAAAATAGATAAGTCATTTTTGTAGGCTTTGACAAAGAGGAAGGAATGTGTGGAGGTGGATTAAAAAAAAGATATCTCTTGATCTGCTGCATTGTTTTTGATCCTATATTTAAACTGTCCATCATGAATCCAACACTGTTGATGGAGGGCAATGCTAAAGCTTGTGCATGTACACACAATTACTCAATGACTGATAATCACTAAATTGACCCATTTATGGCTGAATCTACGCAGTCTTAATGCGTATACATTTCAGAACTAATTTGACTGTTATTATCTCAAAAGACGGGTGAAAAGCGTTTAGATTGCGGTAGGTTCAGCTTTTTACCACTTTCTGTGTAGGAGTGAACATGCATGTGTGCATGTGTGAGTCAGCAGCAGTCAGATGGCTTGTTGGTCTGCATTAGGCTCAACAGTGATCAGTTTGATGATCAGTCATGCCACATCCTGCCGGATTCATCACAGCGGCTGTTACCGCGTCCAAGGAATGCTTGGGAGTAACAGTGTTAAATTCCCAGGGAAGGAGAGAATGAGCAACGGATGAGCTTTAACAAAGGATTCATTATTATCAAAAACGGTTAACTGCGTACATGGCAGCAAATGAAAACAACCTTCTTATAAAAAGAAAGCGCCACTGGTAGAACAATATACAAACAACACACATGCCAACAACAGCCCACACGGCGGTAACAGGGGTGGTCTACTGATCCACACGCAAAAATCTGATTCTAATTCTGCTGTAAGAATTGAACACTGGGTGGAAAGAGGAGGCCGCATGGCGCTAAAACTGTAAAAATCTGACACATTTTGAAAAATTCCACATTTCATTTCTGTCATTCTTGCTGTGTAAATACTGTATACATGTCCATATGTTTGTGGTTTTTCAGTATTGTATGGTTGCGTATTTCCATCTACAGGTGCAAACTTTAGTCACAACTTCCATGAAGCTGATGATGATTAACCTAAATCTGTCTCTTCATCTGTAATGTCATGTTTTTGCAGTTTGAAGGAGTTCAGGCATCCAGCACCATGGACAGATAAATCACATGGAACTGAGATGATTGATTTGACTGATTTCCACTGCATGGTATCAGTTCGTCACGTCTTGATTCAAATCCCTTGGAACCACTCTTTTGTGGTTTTTCCATTGGCAAAAAACCACGCCATGGTCAATTGATGAATTGCTGATGTTTGGTTTCCAAAAGAAATGATGGATGGAGCAACGTCAACTGCTTTCCCATTGAGGATTATGCCGCGACAGCTTCAATCCGCTAAGAATCCCTCCTACATTGACGAGCACCTGGTACAAAAAGCGAGTTGAGTAGAGTCAAAGTGAGCCAAACCATGCAGTGGAAATGAGACAATAGAGTGCTACAGCAGAGACAATGGATATAATGTCAGGGATTAAATTAAGATTAGATTTTGCTGTACATGTTTTATTAAATGAACAGATAATTCACTCCAATGTGTTTAAACGGGATCATTTTTTTACTTTATTGGATTGAATGAACACATAGGTACGGTTAGGGCAGTTGTCTTTCAAATTAAAAAAAATGTTAGGATAATAGAGGTAAGCAAGAAACCATTTCAATTGATATGAGCCAAGAGGCGTTGTTTGGGCAAAACTGAATGAGTTAAGAAGGAACAGTCTTTCTGATTAAACTCAGAAGCTACCATTTTTTGTATCCAGAAGACAAGTCAGTCAGGCTCTCACTCACTCCCACTCACAGTTAGCCCTCCTTCCGCTAATGGTGCGCAGGAAACATGGCAGTATTACCAAGATTAGTCACATTGCTGCCGTACTGTCTACCTGTGACTAATGAGACTCTGTGTCCTTGTTTGGCTGTTAGATCCATTCAAGGCACAGAACTGTAATTTTACCGCTTTTGAAAAAAAAAAAAAAAAAAAAGCAATGACTGGGTAAAGTGTAATTGCTCACTTATCCAGAAAATGACGTCTCAAAGCTTCACATCATTTTTTTTTTTTAGTAAATACAAAGAGTCGGCCACCATGAAATGAGTCCTGTTGTAGGTGTGAGTGTGCGTGGAGTGGCGCAGTTAGTCACTGAGGATTAACATGATATGTAACTTGCTTCTGATTGTGGCCCTATATATGATGCCTCCTACTCTTTCATTACCCAGTTGTCAAATTTGTCACCTGGCTAAACGAAAACACATAGAATTTGTGTTACTGTGAATATGCCACACTTTTTCCTAAGTTTAAACCTTTTAAAAACGAGGCCTATTTGCAGGCCTCAGCTCGAATAAAGATAAGAAATACCTAATTAATTGTATAAAAAAAAATAAAAAAAATAAAAAAATTTAAAAAAAAATATTTTTTTTTTATATATTTTTGAGATGAGAAAAATCATGGAACTATCAGAATACATGTTACTGGTTCACATAAGATAAGGATGGAACACAGCAGAACTTGGAAAACTCAAAAGCTCGATCTTGAAAAACAGCACTTTTAGGGTATTGTTTTTTGGAAAGTATGGGTATCCAAGACTTTTAATATGCTGGGCTCTTAGAACAACTGATATAGGCTCTATATACACAGCTATACATAGATACAGTGAAACATTTATGAAATATAGAGCATTTCAAATTAGAAAACTGATCAAATACTCCAATATTTGAATAAAAAAGTATTTTTAAAATTCAAAAACACTCTATATCACTTCTATGTATCACTCATGATGTTCATTGAATCAATAGACCGAAGATTGGACCTTTTTTGAGTGTTTTAAGCTCTTTCTATGCCCTTTTTAGTTATTTAGTTTAAGGTCAAATCCTGCTTCGACTCTCTGTTCAGGGCTGTATCTCAGCCCCCCCTTCTCCGATTTTCACCATTGAGACATCCTTCGAACCGTAGGAGCCAATAGAATTGCCTGGAATTGAAAGCTAGATGATTGACAGCACTATTAGCCAATAGAGCTCAAAAAGGTCCAGCTCTGAAATCTGATTTGCTGGGCTTCCAACCCTCCCAAGAATCCGAGGAGTGTCGGAGAGACACGAATCGAACGGATTCACACGGAGCACCAGCAGCTGGACAAACATGAAGTGGAAGTACGGAGATATTCCATTTTTTTGCTGAGATTCGACCAAAAGTAAGTACAATATTCGATGAAAGCTGTGTGACTTTTTGTGTTCGAAGCTGAATATCTCTGCGATGGTTTACCGGGGAGAGAAATGGAAACTATGTCCGTAATCTCCGTCAGGCGCTCGTGCTTTTTCATGCTGCATGTTCGTAGGTAGCACGTTGCTAACGGAGTGTAGCAGCCTTTTTCTCCGGTCTGTCCCAGTCATATCGAGTATGATTTATGATATTTTGTTATTTGTTTGCTTGGCTGATGGGAGATGTGTTTGTCTCATGTAGAAGTGACCTAGTTCATGTTGTTCCCAGGACGCTGAGGTTTCTGCAGAACTATAACATCACTATATTCGTTCTTCGTGGGTTCTCTGCCAGTTACTTTTAACACAAAACTCTCTAAGTTTTGATGTACTCTGCGTCCAAATGGGGGACCTACGGGTGTATCTGGTTTTAAGTCCTTAAAATAATCACATTACTATGACTATTTTATATGAAAAAAAAACAAACATGCGAAACTTTTTAATAACGCTTCCTGGCAAATACCATGATTATTAAACATGTGCACTAAAAGTGAGGCATGTTGAATGTGAAAGCGAAGAGATAGTTGCTCGTTTGCCCCTGGCACTCAGCTACTGAGTCACTAAAAGAGAAAATGTGCTTGATTTGTCTCAAGGCATATCGCCGTCCCCCCACCCATTGCTTGATACACGTTATATGCACCGGTGTTTCTGTAATTTCCTCCACCCTGTTTATATCAAGAGAGTGTATAAGTATTGAAGTATTTCCCTACCAAGATGGGGCACTTGGACATTTGACCGATGTATCCTCTGATCACCCCCCGCTGATTAGATCGCATTGATAGATTAGACCCAGACATAAACCATACACCCATTACTTTCATATTTGTGAGTTTTTAGTGAAATTTCTCAACAACAATCAGATACAGATTCCAATGACGTTCAGTACCGACATAATTTGATGGATTCGCTGACTTCCTAACCTCAGAGGACCAGTCTTTCGCATTTACAAGTGACGACTAACAGTCTATTATCAGTGACCCACATACTTCAACCCTCCTACACCCCCCCAAAAAAAACGGTTGCGTAACGCACCACACGTTAATAGACCGTTTTATTTTTCAAGGGCTATTATGGAGGCTCGATGTGTGTGAATCAATGGAGTTCAATGACTTGGTAATATGCTATTGTTGTGTGAGATTGCTGGTAAATTGTGTGAAGTGCCGTTACGAGGCATCACTGATGGATACATACAGTCTCGCTCTATGGCACTGTGTCATTAGAGTTGCATATTTTCAAAGCTTTACAGTGAAGTCTTTAGCTGTTGTGATCAGAAGCTGATCTAAATAATAATCATCAACACAAAATTTTAATTGTTCAGGGAAGCGTTTTTTTTCTTCAAGATTACGATTGCAGTCTTAAAAGGTTTGAAACACCTGATGTTGTAAATTGGAACAAAACAAAACTTGTTTTTACTTCTTTTTACCCACGTTTTCTCCATATATGGACTTCTGCAGACTCGTTTGAAACGTATTTGTGAAACGTCAAAAGCAACATAATCCGTGACAAAATACGTTTTTATCAGTCTACACTTAATCTGTTAA
>NW_027176594.1:16360725-16500725 GCF_023349555.1 Cebidichthys violaceus
TGTCTGTGGGCTCTGAAGCATTGACACTGCCTAATATTCTGAGTGCATTCACTCTGTAAAACACTTCATTAGTGAAATGTTTGGATGGAAAATCTAATTAGTGTCCACCACCAGTTCAGAGTTTGTTTCTCTTTGTGTTTTAGCTCCTGTCTTGTCTAAAGCTGATGGCTGACCCCAGACAACTGGATTCATGTAAAACTTATGGAGAGCAATGGATGTGTGAAAGCACTTATTGTAAAGTGTTTATCTATATGTGCTCCTATTCACTGTCTGCACAGAAATAATCAGACTGTAAGAGGTGGACGTAGTCACCGTGACGTCAACCGTTGGTTTGTGAACTGCTGTTTTGAAGCCACGTGATCAGCATTTTAGCCGTTGCCATCTTTGTTTTTGCAACCAGAAGTGACACGAGAGGGGGGAGCTAAGTACAACTGAACGCTGATCATTATATTTTTAGGCAACCAAAAATGTTATGATTAACTTTCATGAACTGAAAACACACTGTGAAAGACAAAAACCCTGACAACTCCCAGACCAGACAATGCGGTTGTAGCGACCTGTCAATCACAAGGTATCCTGCTTTACCATCTAGTTTATTCCAAATTGGACCATAATTCACTAAATAAATAATAATAATAAAATAAAAATACATTTAAAGAAAAGGATATGAACAGGATCACACACAATTTGTTTTACTTTTTGTTTCACCTGCATTTTATATTCATTCCAGTTTAAGATAATGCTGAACTGAAGAAAGACTTGAAATGATTAAGACCATACATTTGTGTTCACAATGGTTACAGAGGTAATAAATCAAGTGAGAAGTAGAATCATTTTCCCATAGACTTCTATACAATCTGACTTCTTTTTGCAACCAGAGGAGCCGGCTGCTGAAAAAGAATACCAGTTTCAGGCACGTTTCTTTTCAGACATGGAGGTCGCCACCTGGGAATGATAAAATATGTCAATCTGTTTCAATACAGCAAATAATTAAATTCTGAAATTTAAATAGTTTCTTTTGCATATTTGTAAAGAAATGTATGTTTGCCAACAAATATTTTATCCTTGCTCCTGCATCATTTACTTGCCATTTGTCAAATTAGGTTAATACATATAGTATACTCCAAGGTTTGACAGATCTAACTATAAAGCTTGTGGAGGCAATCCATTACATACATGTTTGTTGAGATATTTTATTTTCAAAGGATTCAGCATAAATCAGATTGTATCTCAGCCTCATGCTTGCAGCAGAAGGATAAGCTGCTTGTCACTTACCATGCAGAAAGCTTTATCGGTTCATTTGATTTGTAGAAGTATACAAGCTAAGTAGAGCTGATCTAATCTTAGTAATGAATGCTAATGAAACTTGCTGCTGACTGCATGCACTTCTGTGCTCCAGACTCTGACATGTGCTTTGATAAAGAAAACACTCTGCTCTGTGCCCGATAAGTACTCAGCGAGTAAGACGTCATCTTTTTGGCATTGAAATAGTGTTTGTTCTGTTTCCTTTCAGCTTGGGCATGTTTCCCCAAAATCCTATAATTCATTTTACTGTTTCAGTTATTCCATAACTTTGTCTACTCAGATGCCACATCTTATTATGCATATCCTTTAGGCTTATGCATAAATGCATATTATGGACTTTCTTGAGAAACAAAAATCGCTAAAGACAAAAGATGGGGTCCACAGTTTAGGCATGCTCCTTTTGTGACCGTTGTTTTTATAGATCCAATCTGAATTTTAGTGCTAAATCATGTTGAAAGAAAACAGCATTGTTTATGTTCATTTTATTAACAATATCTTAGAGATGTAAATATTAATTACACTGCATGGAAGTCATTATAGGATACAGAAACCTTTCATCAATCATCTATTTTGAAAGGAATGGAGAGGAAAATTGTGCAAATATTTTGATATTTTTCTGTATTTTTTTAACTGATGTATTGTGAACAAATGACAAAATTAAACATAAAAAATGCACCTTGCAAAATATGAAGTTCTTTTTATTGTTTGGTGCATTACATTGAAATAATCACAGGCCTGTGCGTATGAAAAGGCAACAATTCTAACATCGTCGTGTAATTCATCTATGATTAATACCCATTTTCTTTTGAACACTCGGCTCAGGGTTTTAGGTAAAAGGTAAATGGACTGCATTCATATAGAGCTTCTAGTCTTAAAAGCCATTCAAAGCGCTTTACAACACAAGCCAGCATTCTCACATGTTAGGTGGCAAAAGCTACCATATACACACAGCAATTTGGGGTTCAGGATCTTGCCCAAGGACACTCCGTCATGTAGAAGTGCAGGGGATCAAACCACCGACCTTCTGATCAGTGGACACCCGCGACACAGCCCACAATGATACATGGACTGCATTTACATGACAGAAAAAAAATCTGTGAAGCTCAAAGTGAACAACTATGTTAAACATTACGTTGCACAGCAGTGCTCAAAATATTGCAGCAGATGACAAAATGTTGTGCTGAATCACCCCGGATGGAGGTAAATCCCCTAAATTCTCTGCCTGTCCCAAATGTTTCACCACAGTAAGGTTCCCATCAGCTTTCATGGCAGAGCATGATGTTGTCCATGACAACGAGCCGCCCTGCGGGGCCTCTTTACACCTCACTCCCTAAAAGATTACGCATCTTTTCCGATTTTCTGAAATCCCACATGGGCTGAGCAGCAGGTGGCTCTGCACAGTGTAGGACACTAAATATCTGAAGAAATCCGCTGCTGATATGCGCTCACATACACGCAAGTGTGTTATCACAAAGGCCAGCACACACCAGGTCCACATTAATCCGGATTACTGCTCTCTCTTCCACTCTGCTCCCACCTCGTCCTCTCATTTCTCCCTCTGTCTTTCCTCATTTTGAAGTTGCTTTCTTTCCGTCTTCCTCTCTCTCGTCTCGTCACATTGAGGCTCCTTCCATGTCATGCATAATAACCTCAACACTTTATAAAGACGGAGAGGAAGGCAGCAGAGCTAACAAGGTGACAGCTCTATCTGCCCTCTGTGCTACATCTATAAGGTTATAACACTCGTGCATTCTTCGTCGGTCGTCTAATCAGGATATTCAATTCTCTCAGCAAAACAGAGAGGTGAATTGCACCATGCTCCTGATTCTTTCACCTGAGTGTGATAAAAAGCTTCTCTGTAGCAGCATGTCACTGTCCCTTAATGGGCCCCAAAGACCAAAAATAGCAATCAAATGCATGTGACAATTCAAAGGATTTGGACCACACTCACTCTTTTGAAGATTTTAATCCACTTGGTGTGACGCTGGCTCTGGAATTGCCTTTTTCTGCTTCTGTGTGGAATGGAAAATGGGGGTCTTTGTTGGGAATTGGGGAATTGAAGAAAGTGAGGAAATGGGAACTAACTAATCCTGCACATTAGTTAAATGTATGAAGTTTTCTTCAGGTTCCCCCTGGAAATGAGAAATTAAATTTCAAGGGTAAATAATGTGTAATGTGATGTGTAATGTCAAAAAAGGGTTCCCGCTTCTATCAACAAATGACCAATACAGCTATTGTTAAGATCCTCGTACTCATGCTGTCTCTTACTTCTCCACTAACACTTAACAAATCAATTTAAAGCTACAATAATGGATTTTTGGCTACCAGGGGGCTGGAGAACTCAAATACAAGCTGACACAGACCTGATAATAAAGGTTTTCCAGAGTGCATATCACACTGTGCGAGATCTAGAATGTCTCAGAATGTTTTCATATACATTTTGAGGTTCATCGAGGTTGAGTCTTCATACTCAAAATAAAAAAAAACAAAATTGCAAAAGCGCTGGTCTAATCTTAGAAATAAATACTAATGAGAGCGTTGTGCTTCATACTCCAACATGTGCTTTGAGAAATCAAAGACTTTGCTCTGTGCCCGATAAATACTTGCAGAGGAAATAAGATCATCAGAGTCAGAAAAATCAAGATTTCAAATCGTACAGGGTTGGTGAGATCAGTGTGACTGAACCATTTAGTAAATATGGGGGCCATGAAACCAGAAACAATGAGCTAATAGAGGCTAAAAAAAGCTCTCAGTTGGGAGGTGAATCTCAGATCATCTGTCACTGTAAGCAACCCCTTTTACCGTACACGTAGTCATTTAATTCAATATTAATATGAACATATTGATACATGCAGCTTAAAATACTTTGTGTTGTGATGAGGAAAAGCAGAAGATCTATAGTGGAAAAGGTTGCATTGATATTATATTGCAATATTTTTGCCAAGCACAATCCATCAGCTCACTTATGAATTAATCTTTCCATCAATGATTGGGCAATCCTTCCTACGACAGGTGGACACATTCATTCTCCAACCCTCAAAGGATCTAACCCTATATGTGAAAAAAACATCTTGTGTTACTGACCGCCACATACAGTATGGATGATTTCTCCCATGTATAAAACTCATTACATCCTCCACGTCTGATTGTGTGCCGTGTCTCCGGTCTGTAAGTGCAGCGAAGCAGAGGGAATATTGATGATCTCATCCATTCCCTCACCCCCTCCCTCTCCCATAATTCTTAAATTTCTCCATATTTTCCTTTCACATAGACTCTATGCGCCTCCTCATCACCTCGTCTCCTATCTCTTATTCTGACCAACCCCCCCCCCACCTTCCTGTCCATCTCTTCAATGAGCCAGATAATGAGCCCCGCTGAGCAGAGATCAGTTTCCATGGTATTTCAATGAGGGCTTTCTACCCCTTCATATACAGGCGTTCAGGTATTTCATTATGTTTGTTTCTCCAGGGTTGGTCTATGGGAAAGATATTCCTTGTCATCAGGTGTGCATTTAATCAACAGTACAACCGGGAAGTCATTTTCAGCAATATTCACAGCATGCAGGTATGTTTGAGCCAGATGCAAATTTCATTATTTAATTGATGTATTTATGCATGTCATAATTAACATACTGTAGTAAATGAAACACTAGGGCAATTGAGTTTGGAGCCAATTTATTCGTTATAACTGGAGTTTCTCATGTACATTTATTTAAGAGACTTGAGGTTTGGCAGGCATATCGTTTTTTTTGGGTTGTTCTGTTGGGTGGGGTGGTTGGGCTGACCCAGTTTTGAAAGAGAGAGAGCGATTGGGTCCACTTATAGAGAGTTAGCTGCCAGTGATTGAGGTTGCATTTCCAGTGTCCAGTTTTGTTTGAGTTTTGTCTGCATCCCTCTCTATAAAAAAAACAAACAGACACAGGCTGACTTGGTCTACAGTGTCAAGCCCATTACCCTTTTCTTCCAACTCAGTCTCACTCCCAACTCTCCAAAGGCTGCTGTGCTGTGTGTGTAGATGGGACGAAAGAGAAACAACTCAATGAATGACAGGTGGGAAGTTGAGAGCTGTTCAACTGCTCCCACTGTGGATCGACCTAGTGGCCTCGATGAAGGTTCTCACGACTCCAAGCCCACTCAGAACCTTGGATTAGAAACACAAACAAATCGCTCAGAAGTATAGACTACACACACACACACACACACACACACACACACACACACACACACACACGCGCCCAACCTACCTACAAACACCTTTATAAATCCACAACAACAACCCTACTGTTATGCTATGATGTTATTGATTTAGTCAGTGTGATGATCTGTTTGTGTTGATGCGAAGAATGTCTGAGGGATTGTTGCGTAACCGAGATGAACAGTCTGCTGCATCCTTCGGCTCTGGTGGAAATCAAAATCAAAACCCTCAAGACAGTATACCGCCCTCTTCAGAGCTGGCTGGATTGATAGTGTGGAGGTATGTAATGCAGCAGACAGAGGAGTCAGGTATTTCAGACTCATTTTAAAATGACGCTGAAGCAGAAAATGGAGGCTGCTTTCAAACTCAAAATGCAAATGAGTATAGATGGGCATCTCGCCGCTGCCGTGTGCAACTGTGTGCACGGTCTGCATTCATGCGCTTCAGTGAACAAAATGATGATGAACTGTTTTGCAGGTCCTCACATTTTACACTTTCAGAAACACAGAGACGCTAACATGTGTGACTGGAATTGTTAATCCTTTAACTGCAGCGCAGTGATTAATTGTCACAGATTCATTTTGATTGCATCACTTATCGTGAAATTGCCAACGAATGACCCAGAGCTCAAATGAAGCTGTAAGGAAAAAGGTTTGTTCTGTGTGCTGAAGAGCCCATGGGATTAGAAGCAGCAGGCGGGAGAGACTCTATGAAAAGGGCAGGCTAGCAGAGCAGAGGGCAAAAGACTTCCACTCAGATATGGAACACGGCACAAGTGCATTTTAATGCTAATGTCCCTCATTACCATACATCTTGCACACATTCTCCACAGAGATGGAAACCGCTGATTTGGCACAAAAGCGGAGATCCTTCGACAAACAAAACTCATCACAGGTCTCCTGTATGCTGGCACAATCTCCATGATTGATCATGTGTTGCAGGGCTATTCCTTCGACAGTTTCATCTACAAGCCCCTGAAATCTTAAAGGTCGCAGCTGTATAAATAACATATGGATTTAATTGTTTTATGAAGGTGTCACTGCAGCGGTCACAAACAAACAGCGGTCGCCATACCAGCTTGCTATTGATGATGAACACACCTTTCTAGGGGTACACATGGCAAGC
The DNA here is from genome assembly GCF_023349555.1 of Cebidichthys violaceus. Classification (NCBI taxonomy): domain Eukaryota; kingdom Metazoa; phylum Chordata; class Actinopteri; order Perciformes; family Stichaeidae; genus Cebidichthys; species Cebidichthys violaceus. Next base: position 16,367,350 of record NW_027176594.1, read on the forward strand.
TGCAACACACTAAAAAAACGCACTGGCCTTATATTCTTCATAAAGTTAGAGTTGATAACAGCCGGACTTTTGTGTTTACTGTCATTTCTGCCATTTTTGCTCGTTAATGTGTGCAGCACTGTGTTTGTTCAGCGTATTTACTGTAAGTTCCGGGAGGCAATCAGTGCTAACATGTTTATTTTTCCTCCTCTTTCACCTCTCTCACTCTCTTTCTCTCTCTCAGCCTCCACCACTTTGGTTGATACCTGCTACAGTTATCAGTCGCCATGGAAACTCGGTACCAGCCTGCTAAACTGGCAAATAGGTTAATGAAGGGAAACACGGCCCACCTGGCCAAAGACAGGGAACACTCTGCTCTGGTTATTGCAGTAACAATAACGGATAGTGACAACAAACATTTTCATTTAGAAAATATCAGCTGTTGGGTTCAAACGAATCTCTGGATATATGGGGACTGCTTGTCTTACTGCTTCTTTGTTTTAAGATTTTGTATTATCTTGTTTTCATGTTCTTTTGTTCATAAATCCCATGGATTTGATTGTTTTATAGGTGTTTTCTGTGGTTGATTTGGGTCAGTGGTGTTGTGTTGTTAGCTCCATTGGCTACCAAAGGGTGGGGCGTAACAACCCTCACAGAGCCACTAGCATGGCTGTCGACCCTTGCTTGTGTAGTTCATCCAGGTTTGCATGTAAACTGTGTAAACAGAATTCACATGGATGCATCAGTTCCTGTTTGTTTGTTTTGAGTTTTTGTAGCCTGCCATCCTGCCAGTTTTGAGATTTTGGCAGGCAGGGAGGTGAGGGCGTCAAAGTGAAACTAATTCTCTCTCTCTCTCTCTCTCTCTCTCTCTCTCTCTCTGTTACTTCAGCTTAGAATGATTGACTTGCCTGCCCTCTTTGCCCTAGGTTATCCTCACCACAGCTGTGCCAGTTAACAGTACATGAAGAAGTAGCTGAGTATGAAAGTCAATGAAGGCAGCAGTTTGGCATCAGTCCTTTTTTGTCCTGGTATACAAGCAAAAACATCAGTTCACAAACAGATAAGACTCTATTAACATGTAACATGTTAACTTTGCTTTTTGGGTCATTTCCTGCAGTTGCGTCGATTATCATAGGGTACTTTTACAAGGTATTTGATGCCACCAGTTAATGCTGCAAACAATATGTTCTAACCCTGTATGCTTTATGGCTTTTCTCCAGTATTTCTTTGAAGTGCTAGGCCTATCAGTGACAATGTTTGTTGTGTGCGATGTTACTTTCTGTGACAAGTTGTCTCTCCCGTTTATTGCCAATATATCAGTTGTGGCACTCATGAGTAGGAGCATAGAAACCAGTCAGCTTGTTCCTTTTTTTTCTGTAAAATGTATTTGTCCAACTGTGGTGCATGTTTTTTTTTTTTTATCTCTTCCAGGGGACACATAACAGTACATACTGTCCCTCTATAGCTGGTCACACTTAAAAGAGGAAGGGTATATACATCTGACACCATTGAACGTTATCAAGGATACAGAATCATTAACAGGAACTGTAATAGCTTGGAAAAATACACCACAATCACATGTATCTGTCATGTTAATGCTAATATGGGATTATTGCTTTCTTTGTAGCTTTTGACCAGTAATAGAAGATTATGATAAGATATAGAATTTGAAATTTTGGGCAAGTGTTGCCAAAATGTGAGACATTGCGAAACAAAAATAGAGCTAAACGTGAGCACACAAGCTTAAACACTCACACGTCCTCTTTCACTGTCAGTCTGCGTGTCCTTAAACATCAATCAAGCATGAATATCAAATGTCAAACGAACACAATACATCTTATGACTGTGGGTTCAAAAGAAAAAAAGAAAAAGAGGGAGAGTTTTTTTTTTTTTTTAAAACAGCGTCCCTCCATCAGTTGTGTGTGTGTGTAGGTTTATGTGCGTCCATGCACCAGATGATGACATATAGTTCTGAGGTCTTAATCCATCTGGAAAGCTCTGCAGGGCTTCTGTAAAAAGAAGCAGGCCTGATTGATCACGTCTCCTACATTTCTCTCTGGAGGAAGGTCAGAATAACCTAGTACAGCCTCCCTGGTCCTCTTAAGTCTAATTTACTCTGCGGCTGCACAGTTTTTAGCTGGGAATATACCTCAGATTTGATGTATTTTTCTTGTTCAAGAGGGTCAAACTGACAATGGGCTTTTTTTCTCGACCTACTGTAAGTACTTGTTTATGCAGTAAATACCTTTTACCTAATGTTTAATTCACAGAGCAATGAAACGGCATCTAATGTATAATGTGAAGCTGTTTTTCTTTTTCCATTCCATATACTCTTTGTATTGCTGATTTGAAGACATGAAGTGATTAAATGGGTCTTACACTGTTATTATGAATCATGTACTATATATCAATGCAAATTGAGTGACAGGGGCCAGAATAAACCTGCAAATGAAGGGTGTAATTTCCCCCATGGCTCAAAAAGTTCAATAGAGCAGTCAGCCATGTACTCTGCCATGGCTGAATGGATAGATTAATGGCTAAGTGCTTCACTGCAAGTTTTGCAACAGCCATCCAGATGCTGGCTACCAAAAACAATCACAAGTACTGAAATAATATGTGAAACCCCCAATTTATCGCTTAAATATACATAACTTAAATAGAATATGAAGGCATCTTGAGATGTGAGGATACACTTAGGTATCTACCTGATTTTTACTTTTTACCATATCTTAAAGGAACACTTCACTCTTAAAATGACCATTTATGTATCAATTAGAAAATGTATTTTTCTTACATGCCTTTACGGTGAAGTAAATGGAGGCCAGTTTCTCAAGCAAAACTAAATCAAAACATGTGTTTACAAACTCTCACACAACTCACAGTATAACCAAAGTCTAATTTATCCAAGAGAACGCTCACTACTTCCCAAACACATGCATTTTGGCAAAAATCGTAGTATTTAAAACACTTCCTCCACTGTCGTCTCATGTGAATATGCGCTGCAAGCCTGTGCATCTGTTTTCCCTTTTCGCATTCATCATGTAAGCAAGAAAAGTTTTCTTCAAGAATTAATGATATCTCACAGCTGGTTCTTGATTTATAAATGGCCATTTTGTTAGTGAAGTATTTCAGCTACAGTGAATGCTTTTTGGCCACTAGGTGTCAGGAGAACTTGAAAACAAGCTGACAAGCACAGACATTGCCTTGTTATTAGATCTGTGTTTGATTTTATTTTTCCGAAAACTCCCCTGTTTTATTGACAAAAAAAAGCAGAAACGCACATTTATATAATCCACATTTGTTGGACGTTTTTAAGTCGCCCCCTGTCTGTGCATGTACAGTTGTGCTGTTATGTATCAATCTAGCTAGATAGTGAATATGTTTGCAAATAGCCATTTTACTTTAAACTGTAATTGCATAAAGCACTAACACTAACTGACAAGTCACAGCAGAAGGTCAAAAGAGTGGGGAACTTTGATCATAACCAACATTTATACGTTGGCTTGTTATATTAGTTGTCAATCAAGTGTCCAGTAGGAAAAGGTGCAAACATCCAGGCTAGACAGCTAGTTAGTACTGATCAGCTGTGACAGTTTCACCCAGAATTCAAGTTCAAAGTTGTATTTGTTAAATGCACAGCAGGCATGGTAATAATTTTTGGCAAAGAAATGTTTGGGCTTTAAGCTCTCCCAACGCGGAGAGTTTTGGGTGAGCTCTCACCACGGCAACCATCCACAGTGCCGTCTACCATCTGACACCGATGTTGGCTATAAAATGTGCACATATTTTTCAGTAAAATCACTGTTTGTTGTGTTGTGTCACCCCCTCAATTTTTTTTTTGGACAGATATTTTCACACAATACTGCAATGCAACACAATACTGCCAAAACCACAAGAGAATCCGATGAATATGTAAGAATTGTGACGTCGCCTGGGGGAGGGGGGGGGCACGGCTGATAACATTGCTGACATCCCCCCGTGTTGCACAAGCATAGTATGCCTCTATCTTAACTGATTGGTCTGTGCACATCAGTTCATTAATGACTATATACTACAACTGCGTAATAGAATTCCTGAAATTCAGTTACAGCTTTTGCTTTTGGTGTGCCGTCCAAAGATGACACCCCTATGTAACATTTCTGGGGGCGTCACTGTTCTGACACGGTGTGAATTCTTACCCAAAATCAGTTTGGCCAAAGGGATGTTGTGTGTGTCTTGTTGTGCCTTGTGTATGGGTGTCGAATGTGAAGCTGTGACTCAGGATGTCACAGGATGTGAATGTGATCCAAATGCATCGCTCTGCCCGATGACCTCTCCTTAGTTACATGTGGAGATTTATCTTTAAAAAACAACACGGGGTGGTTATATCCTGTGTCGTGATCTGAACAAATTACCGGCAAGATGATGTTGTGCAAGCACATGCTGTGACAGATTTGGTTGATGAAATGGCTCACTGCCCCAAATCAATACTAAGTCTAGTAGACAGACACATGTGTAAATGTGTGCATGTGTGCATTTGTGTGTGTGTGTGTGTGTGTGTGTGTGTGTGGCATCTGTAAATAAAAGATAACATTGCAAACATTTGACCAAAAATAGGAAGTATAAATTAATCTTTGTTTGTTTGTTGATAATGAATGTTACAGACACACATTTCCTGTCAATGTCCACAGAAACCGGATGTCCGGGCAAAGGTGTGAAATAGGTGTTTGTTTGTGTCTTATTCTGTGTGCGTGTGCACTTGAATGCGTCTCTGTCTGCTTGTCGTGTACAAGTACATGCATGCGCTGCGTGTGTTTGAGTATGTGTTTGCCAAAAACATTTTTTGTATTCCGTGCTTTCTTTGCTCTCAGCACTGTCTTTGTCATCAAATTGTTTTCTGTTGACTTTTCCAGAATACGAAATATGTGTGAACTGAAATCAACTCCCGTTGAGTTTACGTTTAGAAATAATTGATCCCTATTAATATGCTACTGTAAATCAATAAATATACTTTTCTCCTAAACGGCTCTAGTGTTACTTGTCGTTCTGATGACTAAAAGTAATACGATGCCAGCAGCCTCCTCTAAGTGTCTTGTTATTTTTTTCTTCTTTTTTTTTGGTAAAAAAATGTAACGCTAAAACGCGACGGTGTGCGTGTTGTGTGAAAGAAAATCCAGTTCACAACTTTGAAGGATAAGTCAACATATAAATAAGAATCAATTTATTACAGGCGTTAAGAGTGAAATCAAATACCTGTGAAAGAAACCCAGATGGCATTTGATTTCCGTTGTTTCATAACCTCCATCTTTCACTAATTAGGTGCTTTTCTTTTGCTGAAATTAAATGATCCGATCAGAACGTATCAGGAGAACTAATTACCACATACAGATATACTTCATTGTGCACAAAATTTGTCAAAACAGAAGCTGATTATGAGGGAAATGAAAACTGAGATGAGATGGAAAAAGTCACACTGTCTGCTTATGACTTCTATAATTGCCTTTCCCATACTGGCTTTTCAACTTGTGCCCAAAGAGTGAGTCATCTACCAGATGGAGTGTGAATATAAAGTTTGATAACAGAAAATCTCAAGAATTAAAAAAAAAATGCTATATATATATATATATATAGCATATATAGAATCATTCCAGAGCGGCCTATAAATTGGCACAGTCAAACCCCCTTTAAGGAATAAGCCACCTTCATTTAAGGTTCCTGACTCTCCAATTATCCTTTTCTCCCACCCTAATCAGAGAGCACATTAGCCCCAGTTACCAAACAGCTCCATCTCTCCTTCCTCCGACGCCCTCGGTCACATCTGTTGCACTTGGAAAACACAAGTATACAGCAGTCAGACCTAGTTATATGGCAATCACTTTATAAATACAAAATAGCCTGGCATGCTCCCATAGCTTTTAAGCAAATAACTAGAATAAGTGTAGCTGCACAGCAGTGTCAACCAGTTTGGTGGCCGGGGTTGAGATGTTACATAAATCCTCGGGTTATATGATTTCACACACACACACACACACACACACACACACACACACACACACACACACACACACAGTGACAGGAAACCGAAGCAACGAAACATACTCTAAAGCTGCTGGGGCCTCAGAGTAATGAGGACCATTTGGATGTTATTTTCCGAGCAAATGGAACCATGAGAATAAGACAATTTTGCCTCTAGTCCTTTGACCCCACTGTTCGTGCCGAGTATGGATGGTGGGCGGTGAGTGCGGTAGATTGAAGGGAAACGCTGAGAACAAGCACAAATTACTTAGAATTCTTCCCTTTCTTCTCGGAGCTGAAATGCAAGATAAATGGGAAGGTAATACACATGGAGAGCAGACAGGGAAGACTTTTTGATATGAGCTAATCAGCAGCTCTTTGATGCGAGACGTGGAGATGATTGCAATCCTCCAGAGATGGTGTGTTATGTAACAAGTGCGGTAAATTGAGCTTTTATTGATCCATATTCAAAAGGGCTTGATTTAAGCCTGGCTCGGTCTGTTCTCTTACAGTCCACCTCGTCAAACTCCGTGCTGTTCTGCATATATGGTAAGACATGGACTTAAAGAAGTCCATGCTTGAAGAAGATTGAAGAGATATTGATTCTGTATTACTCAGAGGGGTTAAAACATGCATATTTCAAAGGTATCCATGAAATACCAAGACCCACTCTGTATGAGGGTAAAGTAAAGGATGCACTCAATTTGGAGTCTAACAATTGGTTTGCAAACACTCATGAAATATGATGGGTGCAACTGCATCTAGACAGTCTCTCAATATTGTCACTTAATTTGGACTTTGATCAAAAAATGCACCAGTTTTCCTTTGATGATGTGAGTAAGTGGAACAGAGAGTCACTGAACCCATGCAAACTGATGCTAGTGTGGCTTCCTGTTACAGGAAGTTGGAGTCAATTTTGGTACTGTGAGTTTTTTAAGGAACATGTAATGTAAACGATGACCTCATGTGTCCATCTCCCCGAAGATGAAAGCAGTCCATTACTCTATCAAACACTTGTTTTCTTTGCCCTCCATCCCTGCTCTTGTATCATACTATTGCTTGTTTTCTTTCAGGATGCAGTTATGTAACTCAAGGATACAGCAACCATCAATACATCCCGATCAAGAGATCAGTCGTACCCTCTCGCAAAGATTGAATGATCAGCGGTTAGTCTTCTTGACAATGGGGCTAGATTGAAAAGAGCGCTCACTCAGTGCCGACCTCACTCTTCCAAAAGATTTCGAACAACGTTAATGAGAGGGTGTCGGTTTGTAACTTACATTTCTGTCCTCGGTGTTAGTCTGACACAAACATTGCAAAATGAAGGGTCTTAACAAGCTAATGAGGCTATCATTATCACCGGTTAGCACGGTTAGCTTGACACGCGATATACACTATATATACGTATCTGTATATCATACGATGTGTTTATGAGTTGTTGGCCATGTTAACAGTGTCTGTGTCTCTTACACTCAGGTTTAAGGATGCGCACAGAGACATGTAAATGTGAAAACAGCCTCAAGCCTCCATCTCTGCACAAACATCATTATGCACAGTCAAAAGTCCAACTGAAGTAACAACAAGCAAGAAAGGTTTTAGAAAGAATGCATGTTTTTGGGACTGGATAATTAGACTCGGATTATACAGCAAGAGATGCGTGAGAGTTTGTACATTTTTATATAGTTTTTATAGTTTTCAAGGTATCACACGGCGAGTAATCGATACATGAATAAAAAATAAATTCTGTGTCTGTAGCATGTTCACACTGGAAGAATGGCCTCATAAAGTCATGGTACACCCGTACTTTCCCCTGGTGTTAGCATGCGATCTGTATTTGGAGGCATTATCTAGATAAGGACATCTGCTCCACCGTCCTTTACATTGACACTTGGTATTAATAAGCGTTGTTGTTATATCTCAGGATCTATGGAGCCGCACAGCTCATGTCTGCCAGCGGGGCCTCTAGTGGAATTCTTTAGTGGAATCATTTACATATAGAGTATTCAAATGTGCACCTTTTTAGTGTTGTTGTTGTATCCTACCATTGTAACATGCAATCACAATTCTACTGTGTATTGCAAATGTATACAGGCCTTGTCACTTGGATTTTGATAAAAGCATTATGTTAATAAGAGCTTTATTTGAGAGGTATGGATTATAAGTGGCCGTCGTCTCCCAAGGTAACAAAGACTAAGAGGGAATGCAGTTACACAAAAATGCACACATCTAAACAAACATGCATGGCTGCTCTCTGTGAGCTGTATTCATGCACCATGCTATAGTGTGAAATGTCCTTGAAGGAACAAAGCCTGAAAGTTAAATGTACGTTGTTGTTGAACACATGAGCTTCACAGTGTCAGCTGTAGGTAGTCTCATGCCTCACTCGTGTGCTCTAGGGGAATTCTTATCCTTTTTATTCCAGCTTTTATTCAGCGTGTATCTTTCCACACAGCTTACTGGAAGGAACAAGGACAAGAATGCGGGCTGTCACATATGGGATCCAGGCCGTAGGTATCAAATGACTTAGACATGACATCGCTTATATGCCATAGCTATTTGTGTCTTCATATAGGACGAATCAGAAAAGATACAGATGGAAAGGAAAACCCTCTCCTAACAGGATCAAACTAGGACACATTCACACAACTTTCAGGTTTAATCTGTCAAATAAGTGGGGAATATGACATATTTTGTCTTAGCTGTCACACCTGAGAGTAAGACTTAATAAACAGAGTGTGTATCCAAGCCCTCTGCATCTCAGCATTAGCTGTAATGTTTCACTATCTTATTTTGACAGTCTGAAGACTTCACACTGTGTTTGTTGTGAGGCTTCCTACAGGCGGTGTCTTCAGACAAACAGGTTCATCTTACCCTCACAGTCACATTCGACAGTCTCAGTCTCTGACTGCTGTGACTGGTGCATCAGCGCTGGCACATATGGCTCGACAGCGTTTATTGATCTTTGTTCTCATTCATGCCTTTCAACACTTCTATATCTCCTGCTGTAACCATAACATTTTAAGACATCGCCTCCTCTCAGCGTAGCACTCAGTCTTCCCGCTGGGCTATTCATGTATTGATCTCTTTGAAGCAACAGCCGTTATATAAAGCAGCCTTCCAAAAGTCTGGATTAACACTGAATGATGGATGAGTTTGTTCTCTGAAAACCTTGTGGAGAACTTTGGAGGAGAATAACAAGACAGCGTCCGTGTTGGAAATGTTTAAGTCACCGATGCTCTCTGATCTGCTATATGATGTTTGCAATTCAGAGGGATGAAGTGTTTAATTCATAATTACAGAATGTACACAGACATAATAGGACATTCAGTGTTTGAACCACCACATGCTTTCTCTGTAGCTGTGACCTACAAACACATACTGTGTAAACTGTGTAATATGTACTCAAGTACCGTAATTAGGAAAGATTTTGAGGCACTATACTACTTATTTCTGATGTCATTTCAGAGGTATGTATTGTACACTTTACTATTTTTCTTTTTTTACTACATTTATTAAACAACTATAAAATACGCTTTTCTGATTTTGATTTTTAAACACAATTTTTTAAAATTATAAAATAGAATGCATTGGTAAAGATTAAACTACATAAATATATAACTATATAACTATATAAATCTGCTTACTTGCATCATGATCCATTAATATAAACATAAAATACTGACAAGGATCATTCTGCAATATAATATTTCTACTTAATGCTCTTGAAGTACATGCTGTTGGCAATACTTATGCACATTTTCTTAAGTACAGATTAAAATGCAGGACATTTACTTGTAATGGATTTTTAAAGCGTGGTATTGCTGCTTTCACTTAAGTAAATCTTACTTTGCTCTTATGCTGAACTAAATAAAAACATGCTGCAGGCTGTGAAGAAATATCAATGTTTCTTTGTAAAAAAAACAAAATATTTGGAGGCATCTTATAACATGTGTATGAAATAGCGTTGTGCAATAAATGTACCTGCGTATAGAGACAGAAAAAAAACACACTACCGGGAACGACTGTCACGACTGTCACCAACAGCACTGATCCTTGTGCACATCAGCTCTTGGGGCAATTAATCCCAAACCAACTCCCTGTTACCGTAACGTTAGGTAACAGGCTCATCAGTGCTTCACATAAAAATCCCCCGTTTGTTGACAGAATCCGGCTTTTATCTTCTCTTTCCATTCCTCTATTCCACCGTCTTCCCTCTCCCTCCCCGTCCCATTTACCCATCCTTTCGAGCTGTTTGTCGGTCAGTCAGTTTCTTATCTTGTTTCTTTTTTCTTTTTCTTTATCTGTGCACCCTGCTCTTGTGTATGATATAACCATCTGTGGCCGCTCACCTGACAACGACCACCAAGCTGTCACAGTGATAATGTAAACCTCTCTGAGAGGAGATAACAGCCCACTGGGATAATTGGCCAGACACACACACACACACACACACACACACACACACACACACACACACACACACACATATGAAGCCATGGGCACACAGTGAGACACCTCTCAGTTACCATGGGAACTTGACCTGAAGCCCCTGTATACACTCTCTCGCACACACGCACACACTCATGCATCTCAGTGAATAGACACAACACCCCCCACTGTGTACTTTGCCCAGATGAGGCGCTCGCAAGAGAAGTAAACTTCAAACATGAGCGGTGATGTAACAAGGCAGCAGGGCCACTTGCAGAAACAAGACCCATGTTTCCTGGGGTAACGGAGAAGATCCTGCCGCTCTGTTACAACACCAACATAATTATGTAAAGAGGGAACAAGAAATCCAAACATCAAACATTTTGGCAATGAGAAACGCTGCGTGGTTGCAGATGTTCATTCAGTTTGTGAATTGTTGGACACTGTCTGGCAGTATGATTTATTGCAACATGTTGAACGCTATGGAACAGTGTTTACGCCAACCCTCCTAATGAAGCAACGTATTTATTGAGCAGTGAAAAGGTTCTCTGAGTTCACTCATCAGTAACTTTGGACCCTGCAGTCCAGCATCAACGTGAAAAGCAGCGTGGACTCATGATGACTGCTAAGTGTGTAACTTGTTCCCTCTTGTGGTAAGAAGTGCATGCTACAAGTACAGAGGGAGACGGTGATGCAGTCTGTTGTTTTATTAAAACCATGACGCTCTGATGTGCAGAAGAAAATATTCTTCTACTGGAATACAACAGTTGACAAAACAGTATCATCCTGAGGTCCACTCTGTCCACTTCCATTCTTTTTTCTTTAACTCTCCTTTAGTGCAAATGCACAAATTACATTATTCAAAATTGCACACTGCTGGAGGTTGTTTTACTTTACCAAAATCCCAAATTAATTTAACATATAACCTTTTGTTATTAAGTATTATTAGTTGGTTTATGATTGCATGGTCATTCTATGTTAAATGATGATAGACATTTGTTAGATCACGGTTTATTCAGTCCTTGCTTTTCGATGTGTTATGTGACGAGTAGTTTAAATGTGTATTTTTGTACTGTCACCATGTAAACTGTTTGGACCCCGGGGAAAATAGCTGCTGCGATGCAAAAGCTAATAAGGATCTTGACAAACAAACAAACCTTTTCATCAGCACGTGGAGTTTGCGCATTTGCAATGTAGTTGAAGATGTTCAAGTATCCTTCTTTTGTTCTGACCATTTTGAGGACTTCTTTTCCACGTTGGCAAAACCAAGAAATATGAATCTAACAAAAAAGCCCATGTAAGACCGTCGCTCAAGATTAGCCCCTGAACGGACTTTGAGATGTGATTGTTTTTATTTTAGTCAAGAATGGACTGAAGCTCAACTACAGAAGTAGATTACATTCAAATGTGCATCTATGATCAAGCTATGAGATTTGGAAAACATCACTTTCTCTTTCATCATTCGACTTAAATTAAAATGTTGTTGTTTCTTCAGGTTCTAAGGACTGATGTTTTAGCATGTTGCCTTTTTTAGGTTGCATTTACCATTGCATTTATAAATTTGGCAGATGCCTTTGTTCAAAGTGACGTACAAATGAGGTACAATAGAGGCCACAGCAAACAAAGGAGAAGCCTTCATCACATCATAACATAAATAAAAAACTAAAAATGATCTTCAGTCTGTTATTTTCATAGAGAAAACAACCACAAATCATTTCATTCATAAATGTTCTTTATTTCTCTTTATTTAAAGGCTCTACTGTAAAAGCTTACACCAGGTATCATTCATAGGATTTATTGTTGTAAACGTTTAAGTCAGAATAATTTTTTTGAGAATCACAACATGGAAACAAAATCAATAAAGTGTTCACATTAGTACATCATGTTATAGATAATCAGAAAGCTCCCTAAGGCTCATCAAGAGAATAATAATCCAGTCATCATCCACTCAGTTAATGAAAGCGTTATTTAGTCTTATGATAACATATGCAAATAGCTTTAATGTGCATTGATTGGCAGGTGTAGGTCAAAAACAATATTTCACAAAACAATCATCTGTGGGATTATTTCTCAAAAGGATGCTACTGAGAGATCATTATTCCACAATCACCCAGTGTTGTGTGTGTGTGTGTGTGTGTGTGTGTGTGTGTGTATATACGTGTGAATCCATGTGCACTGAACCTGCCCCTCTTGTGGCAACGATTTAATGACAGCATTAGCAGAGAGTCGTTCGGTCTAGAGAAGCCTCTTAAAAGTGTCTTCTCAAGAGGGTGCACTGCAAGACAGAGGGCTGGTTGAAGATGGGGAACCGGGGAAAATGATCTGCTGCAGTAAACCAACCCTTTATATGCATTTAGCCCTCCATGAACAGCTAGTTGTACAGCAGCCACAGTCACATCCCACACTGACCACAGCTAGCTCACCAGAGGGCAGCATCTATCCACGACTGCTTTACTGAGAGCTCATATGCCCAGATGTTTTGCACGCAAAGGCTTCTGTGTGTTTGAGGGGAATTCATGGGCAGAGCCCATCTTTTGAGGTCTGCATTCTGTTCAAGACGGACAGATCTGTCTTCCACAGGGCTAGTGCAGAAAGTGTGCATTCACATAGTATAGACAACCATCCCGAGGACACACGGTGGACACACCTGTCAGCAGACATTTTCATCTCACTCTCTCAGAAATAAATCTTGAGGCAAAATTGAACCAGTAGCCAGAAGTACTCCATGGTCATAGTGTTTTACTACCGTGTGTGTGTGTGTGTGTGTGTGTGTATATTTGGGAGTAAGGAAGCCACCAAGCTCTTCTCACTTATCGTGACTCTCTATTAAAACAAAACTACCAAAGGTATTTTCATACAGCGTAATGATTATTGACTTCTGAGCAGTCTGTAATTTACTTGTCCACTTCAGTCGAGAGCTAAAAGGAAGAAGAATAAACCATTGGACCCTGCGGGATGACTCCTTTAAAAAAACAAAAACACAAAATCTCAGTACCTCATTGTTCGTAATCGCTTCACCCTGATATCTTATCACACTCCATTATGTGGATGTACTTTAGAAACCCATTAATTCAGTGTGGCAACAAGTAAGACTGAAAAACACAAAAACGTCCACATAGGTCCGTGTGATCCAACTCCATTCCTATCATGGTGATTTCTAGCGCTACTCAGGGAATTTGGATATACCAAAGTGCTCGCAATGTATCGACCAGATTCGGTGCTCATCAAGGAACAGTTGTAGGTCCCATGTGAACTTTTCCGTTCCAGGGAACTTCGAATAGTCAGCCAATCCCCTTCTTCCACTTGTTTAGAGGTGGACCCGTCTGAGAGGTTGTGGGAGCCGTGAAACCAGTGCACATCTCCGTCGGGGTAGACATTTTTGAAGGTGCAGGTGAGTCGGTCCGTTGTCCAAACACCCTCAGCGATCCCACACTCTGAAGGGGAAGACCATAAGAAGAGTTTTGAAATGACCTTCAATGATGCCCTTTTGATATGTAGTGTTTTTGTTTAGCATGTGAAACCATGAAAGACCCTCCGTACCTCAAATCTATACCAATCACAACGGAGCAGTGGTGGGGAGCACATTCACTCAAATATTGTAGTTGTACATTGCTTTATACGAGCCACATTTAAAATAAATATCTTCATTTGTCAATTATAGAAACTCTGCATATTGAGATTTTACACATAAAACGCATTATGAGTTTATGAAATAGAATGTTTATTCTAATAGGTTACACCTCAGTATAGAAAGTAGCTCACAGTAGCGCATCCAGCTGCTACCTTAAACATTCTAATTAGGCATTCTGGTAATTCATACAGATTTGTACACTTTAACAAATGTATTTATAGAAATCATTCAATTATGCATTCATATGCAATACAGATTAGCCAGTGTAAAGGACAACTTTTGGGTTGCAAAGTTGTAAAAAAATCAATTTTGCTGGTGTTCATCTTCACTAAGCATAACTGGCTTTGTCTTTATAGCTATTGAGCTAATTTATTCATCAGGAAAGATCCTCTAATTGGCTGGTTCAACCACTTAATTTCAGCAAGAGAGCTGCAGACCAGAATCCATTTATACCTGGCGCCTCATTAGAAAATTGCAGTTAAAAAATTGTATTAAGTCATTAATAACTGGCTCTTCAGCAATAATCCACTAAAGTGAGTACATTATTTTAAAAAAAGGGATTGTGGATTTCTCATTTTCATATATCCCATTAGTTTGCAGTTGTAAATAATGAATTAATCATTTTTCTAACAATTAATTTTGGTTCAGATTCTCTGCAGTTCAGAAGGAGTGGCCTCCCTAACGGGGGATTCAAACCAGGAAGAGAAATGTTCTACAACCTGACAACTCAGAGGTGGTTTTTACAAACTGGTTATTATTGGTCTATAAAACAGTAATATGTTACCTATTAACCAATAAAGGCTAAAGGCTACAGTTATAATTCACCCACAGCCTCTGAATTGTAAAGGAGTAGAAGTATAAAGTATCAGAAGAAGAAAATACTCAAATAAAGTACAAATACCTCAAAATTGACATCAGACATTAGCACAGTACTTAAAGGAGCAGTGTGTAGGATTTAGTGTCATTTAGTGGTGAGGTTGCAGATTTCAACCAACTGATTACTCCTCCGCTCACCCGTCCCTTTCCAAGCATGTTGGAGAACTACGGTGGCCTTCATGTAACGTAAAAACGTGAAAGGCGCTCTCTGTGTCTGGCTTGTCCGTTCTGGGCTTCTGTAAAAACATGGCGGTGCAACATGGAGGACTCTGTAAAGAGGACCCGCTCTCTATGTAGATATAAAGGGCTCATTATAAGCTAACACAACGATTTTTTGTTTCCGATGATTACACACTACTGAACATATAGTTATATTATATTCCGTTTTTGACAATAAATCCCCTTAAGTCCTACCCAATGCTCCTTTAAGTAAATGTACTTATTTACTTCCTACCACTGGGAGTTATGGACCACAAGCAGCGCTTTGGAGCTGATATTTAAGAGTTGGTCTCCGTTTTCATTCCACATGCAGTAGAACACACATGTACACGCACACATGGGCCTGCCAATGGTTTCATACTAGGCTATTGTATTGACCGACATGTCCCGGAAATGCACCAAGAAACTCAACAATGAGCCAACAAAGGCAGCGAAGAAGAACACTACTTGCTTTTCTCATTTCCCTATTTTTTGATTTTTGCCTCCTCGTCGATCCTTTGCAAAAGTCTTTTCGGCATCTGTGACACATAAAAGAGGCGTGACACATTCTTGTCACAATATGCCACGTTGTGAATTAAATTTAGAAAAATAAATATATAAGTTGTCATGAACACTGTTATGCTCATCAGACAGAGTTCATAAAATACAGCGGTGTAACTAAACAATGGACAGCTGATGCAGCTGTTCCACGCGTCATCTTTAATTGATGTTGCTTTTAAATGATGGCTCCGAGGATGTTTCGCTTTGTTAATTGCCTATTGTCACGACTCCTCCGCTTGCTTCTCAGGTGTGAGGGACTAAGACTTGAAGAGAGGAGGCAAGGAAATGAATCGAGTATTTGAGAAATGACAAGAGCCTGTAAGCATCAATGTAACCGATGCAGGCTAACACTTTGTATGACGCCCATAGAATGCATCATAAACATAACTACAGTTATAAGCAATCATAGATATCCATACCAATTATTATAATACATTATAAAGCATTTTATAATGACTTCAAAGGTCTAGCATCATAATACTAATAATGCTGATGAGTCACTGGTATGTTTTTGCACTAAATAATGCACTGAAATGTGTTTAGAAGTAATTCTAAGTGGTCATTGTTTAAGTAAAATGAAGAAAATATCATTAAATCTATACAAGAACAAATTGAACTTAAAGCAAACAATGACCACTTAGTGTAACTTAATGTGATTACATTAGAATGCATTATAATGGTTACAATGTATTTCAACAATGGTAATTATAATACACCATGATCATCGCAAAACCAGTCAGTCAGTCCGATACAGGATTCAAACTACTTAATAAATCAGCTCTTCAAATGTTTTATAATGAAGGGAATGCATTCAACACATGTGTTAGACCACCAGGATACACACAGTGCACTTTGGAGAGTAACACTGAATGTAAATACTTTTTTGTTTGTTTACTGGAGGAAAAAAAAAAGCCACAGGGCACTTTTAAGTAAAGAATGTGTATACTTATGCCACCAGAGCAATTGAGGAAGTAGCTAAAGAGAAACTATTCTTTTTGTTTTGAACGGTGTTGAGACATATAACTGACCTTGTAACTCCACTCTTGTTTCTTTGTCCAAAGCTCCCCGGTTGGATTGCAGTTTGCACGTGTATTTTCCTTTGTTCTGTGGCGTCACTCTTTTCAAGATGAGGGACAATTGTCCGTGTTTATACACACAATAGAAATCACTTAGAGAGTGTGTGTGGTTTGTGATTTTCCCCTCCATGTCCACTGAACAGACGGATTTGTGGTTCTGGAACCACTTCATGTGTTTGATTGAGAGTTCCTCTTGTGACGATGACACGTTGCAGTTCAGGGTTACTTGTTTGCCGCACTCTGCGACGATCCCGGGACTAACACTTAGTTTCGCCAACTCTGTTGACGAAGACACAAATACTGTACTGAGATGTGAAGGAAACAAACGCTTCTTGTCGCTTCAGCATTGTAACCAACACAAACACATTGTTACACTTTATATTATTAGACCATTACACCCTGATCCTCCTTAAACCTTTTAAAGGAAAAGCATTTTCTCCCCCTCATCATTTTGAACTACTTCAATAAATGTTTCTGCACAACAAATGTCAAATAGTTTCACCCAGGCCTACCTTGCGTTGTAAAAGTGAATGCAGGTAGAAGCCAGACAAGTGTGTGCAATACTGTGTACTCCATTGTCACCTCTTTTGCATTTCACTGTAACATAGAGAACAAACAAATTAAAACAGATTTCAAAGTACATTAAACACACTACAAGGTTTTCTACAGGCAGGTTGAAACCTTGATCTTTGCAGGCTGATTCACCGCCCGTGTTTTTTTTTTTTTTTTTTTAAAAGCAGCATGTTTGCTATGCCCTGCTTTTGAGTGGAACTGACCTCAGGAGGGTTTGGTGCTTCTCCTCAGCTCTTCTCAAGTACAGTCTCCGATCCCTCACGGTGCTCCACTGCGTGAATACCGTCCTTCAGACTTGTCCCTAAGTGCAGAACGTTAATGATTACAGAAATATGACCAGGAATTACAATGCTTTTTACTGCTGAGGGTGTGTGCTGGGATCCTGAATAACAAGAGGAAGTGCAAATAAGTTTGGCGGTCTGTGTTGCGTGGGTGTGTGTGTGTGTGTGTGTGTGTGTGTGTGTGTGTGTGTGTGAGAGAGCAAAGAGAGTGAAGCCCTATTCATGAAGAAGTGAAGGCTGCAACAAGTTGAGACTTGTATGACTGCCTTTGATGTGTTGCAGCAGAGCTCTTCTGTTTCATTTTGCTGAATTTAACATCCATATAGATTTTCCCATGAGGTCATTATGACTATTTGATCTTGTTCAAACTGCATGGCAATAGCCACTGGGCAAAGTCTTTAATCTATTATTTGTGTCAAAGGCTCTTTCTCACTCAGTTGAAGACTTGAGTTGAGTTATTGGGTCTTTTTGTAAGTTCATTACTCATTTTATCGGAAGCAGTCATGTAATCATGGAATATTAAGATAATTGTCCCACACACACACACACTGGTCAACACATTATTTGTTTCACAAGACACACAAATGGCAGGTAAATGACCCAAATGCTGAGAAACAATGACTCATGCTTGTGGCCTTCACACGCTTTATACCTCTGTTTTAGGTTTCCTCTTCATTTATTGATTTTGGTGATTTTGGAATCAGAGGAGTCAGTTTCTGGTGAACCTTGTGTGACAGTTCAATTTTGGAAAATAGGGAGAATGTGACCCAGGTGATGGGGAAGCTGTATTTTTGCACAAAAGTCTTGCTAAATGCAGCTTTCACGTACACAGATGGCCTACTTGTGTGTTTATCAAAGGAATATTTAATCTAATTCTAATCTGATTATCATCACCAAATACTAGAAAGAGACCAAAACAGACTCTGAAATGATCCTACTTCAGCTAGATATCACTAATGCCAGGGATTCTGTGTTGACACTGCTTAAACTGTTTGACGAGACGCGGGGATACAACTTGGATCAGGAAATACAGTCAAAACTTTGGAAATGCAGTAAAAGTTTTAGTATTTTGTTTTCTTTTAATTGTGAAGTGATGCCAGCATCATCCTTTAAAAACTTGTCTCTTCTGAATCTACACAACAAATTCTCCAGTCATAATACACATTGATTTTCAATGGCACTTGCAGTGTGAGTGTTAATTAGAGAGCTGATTGTCCAGTGTGTGACAGACACTAAGTAATTGGAAGTCATTTATATAATTAAGCACGAGGAGACAAGGAGCGACAGGGAGCGGAGCAGTGCCTGCCAAAGAGATTTCAGACACTTAAGACAGGAGGAATTTGAGCAAGTGTTCAACTGCAAAAATGAGTATCAATGTTGTGCATCGAGGTAACAATTCACGGGTTGATTTGTTCATGTCTTCCCTCTGTGTAAACATATTTACTATGGTTCCTGTTAGTCTGTTCCAATCACAAAATAATGGAGGATACAATGTTCTTCTATCTAAGGGGAACATCAGTAACAACAATTAAATGTGAAGGAACATCCTTCAGGTTGTAGGGAACCCAAAAACTTCTACATATGTACAACACCTCTGAATGCACCAAGATGTTCAAGGCTACATTAGCCGCCACTAGCACACCCAAGTCTTTGACCAAAACTGACCGGCTTCTTGTTGCATTGTGAGTAATGTCGGCATTAGGTTTTTGACTCGGAAGAAGAACGTGTTGAATAAAACCTCAATATCTGTAGTTCTGCTGCATGAACTTCTAAACTTTCAAATTGTTACGCTTGTAATGATATATAAGAGCCGCGCACCTCTTGAAAAATGTGACGATGCAAACACGGAAAACAGCGCAGAAGTTTCATTGGACATCTTTGACTTTCCGAACAAGGCAGATGCGTTCCTCCTCATCATTTAACTCTTTCATGATTTTTTCCCGCAGCCATTGAGTCGTGTGAGACCAAACTTACAGCACATGGAACTACTGAATCCGGCCTATCAAATACATCAAAGATCGCCTGACAAAGGATCTGAAAACTGCGTGGCATGCATGAGTGGTGGGCGCACCAGCCCACACAAAAACAAAAAGCCGTTAGAGGAGGATCGATCATTCATCAGGAGACAAAGATACTTAATAACACTCTTAACAATATCATACTTCTTCTGCCTTCGGCTGTTGTAGACCACAGTCATTATTTACACAGCCAGAGGGGGATCTCTTAGTAAAACGTCAACATCTTCAAGTCTTCCTGCTTCACGTACCTTGTTGTGGCAGAGTAGATGCAGTTATGCGTCATAGCATCAGTGTTCTGAATCCCTCCGCCAGTTTTCTCGCATTTCACTGAAATGTGGAGAAAAGAAAAATTAAAATGACTCTCATGATCTGGTGTTATTACATCACATATGCACATATTGGATGCATGTTTTATGCATAATGTGGTGACTTCTTCTTCCTGCCGCACATGCAGTTTGCCTACTTGGAGCAGCACAACAGACATCAGTCAGTCATGTTGACCATTGGACCTCATCTTAATGCATTTAAACAACTTCATCATCTCATCAGCATGAAGCAGGCAAACTGTTACACCTTTAGAAGTGGTTGACATTTAATCTACCCGACACTGTCCAGTGAGCCTCTGTCTCTGGCCTCCTGCAGCATCTGTTCACACAGAATACATTCTGAATTTCTGTGGTGTTGTCCTTTGCCCTGGCTGCAGGTTTTTATGTTTTTATGAGCCCACTGCAACACACTATCATCAAGGTTGATGTTGCAATAGCAATACACTATTAAATCAACAGTATGGGCCTTATCACCCTCAACACCACTAGGCTTGTTTTATTTTTCTCGAAACCTCAGTGTATTCATGACCCTGTGAACGCTCTTCGTAGATGATCAATAATTTAGATTTATCTGAATCCTAATGCAACAAATTTACCCCATCACTGTTTCCTGAAGCTGTTAATTATGCCGTTAAAGTTCTCTCAAGTCTCTTCTATTGACTGAAGTTGTAAACGCTTTCACTTTCACTGTTAGTCATCTAATGGCTGATAACTCCTAAGACTCAAATGATAAATGTATTGTTACAGGAATGTTCATCTCATCTTCTGCTGTGGTTGTTGTAGGTATTTTGTCAGATGCAGTAACCAAACAGGGAGCTGTTGATGTCATGTTTTCCTCAATCGTTGTGCTTTTTGTGTGGGCCCTGTCTCTGACTTATCTAGCGCTCCTTTTGTTGCAATACTAGTCCCCCTTATGCTGTGTTTTGCAGGGAATGGACTCAAATGCATGACTCATAGGCAGGCAGGTTAGATTAAAACATTTGTATTGTGTTGGTAATTCAAAACAGCGGGTTGGTCCACACAGGCAGACAAAGAAAGATGTCAAGGCATACAGGCAAAACAGCAAGGCCACAACTCAAAAGGCATTTTGACAAGAGGTGTGTGTTTGACGGTAGGAAAAGCACAGGGGTAATAAAATATATGACTAAATTCCATTTAGCTACTTCAGTTTAAGGGCCCTGGGATTGTGCATGCTGGATCACAGTCACACTGTCCTGTCTTACCGGGACACTTGAATTACAAGGAGCGATGTAGTTAATGTTGTTAGTAACATGACAAGACAAAATGTCTGCTGAGAAAATTGCTAACTGGTCGATTCTGATATGGGTCTACTAGGACGGTGCAAGGAGCTCTTGAAGTCAATCTAGTTAACTGTGGAAATAGGAAAGTCCCTGGGCTTACTTTAGGCACACTGCCAATGATATAATGCCTTTTTTTTATTTCAGAGCATGTCAAAGTTTAAAAGTTTAACAGGAGAACAGACTCTTTCAGTTAACAAATTCCAATGTATTGCCAGTACAAAGTAAACAGTGTTTTACCCTTTTGCATTACTACGGGACATTCCAAACTTTTGAAAGTTTCAATCATTTAGCCTGTGTTAAAACATATGGCATCAATTTTGGCAAAGGTGTAAGTTTATGTTTTTATTTCAAAAGTTCAACATCAGCTCCTATAATAAGTCTATAATAAACTGTGTAGCCAAAATATAGACAAAAAATGTGTGCCCATTGAAACCCATTGAAACCTTGTCGATCCCACAGCCATTACAGCATTAAGTCATGCATTCTATTGTATCAATTATTGTATTCAATCACCTTCAAAATTGTAGTTTTTACTATTTTCCTATGAGGCAAATACATGCTGTTTTCCTTGTTTCCACTAGGGACATTGTTGTTGTATTATGTTGTACTGCAGGGTTGGGTGCCATGCATTAAAATCAATGTTGTTGCTATTCAATAAAATATCCAAAACTGTGAGAAAAAAAACAATCTTTCTTGCATTTGGTATACAGAAAATACATAATAAAACAACAGCAGCAATATGTAAATAAACTTGAATTTAAAGGGTTAACATTCAGAAAATGAATGAATATTTGGTGGTGATAATCAGGACTGATGTTAAAAACTCTGTAAATGTAGAAAATAATATGAATATATAATCGTACAGACATACGACATAAAAGACATAAAACAACTTTTTTAAAGTGAATTACAAGAGCAGTCGGTGCACAGCAGGATAACACAAACATGACATATTTATCAGGAGGCAAGCATACAACCCCACATATATATATAAAGTAAATACAATATTTAATGAATGATAAATTGATATTTACTTGGATTAAAATCAAGGTTTTCTTTTTTGGTAATTCGCATTTGCCCTAAAATTAGTTGCAAATGACTTAGCTATTTCAATTAAACTTCATATGAAAATTGTTCCATAATGGATTGTAAACCTGTGAAAAAGGATTTAAGACCAGTAGGATTCTCTTATCACTCTACTTCCTTGCTCAACAGTGTCTGACTTCTCTTGAGTGATGATGCTGCATTCCCAGATCCCAGCGATTAACTTGATGAGTTCAATGTTGCCGCAACCAATGTCTCCGGTCGACATTATGACTTGTCAAAGCGGTGTACAAGTGGAGCACACGGTGACACATAAACGATGACTCCATTCCGTTAAGTGTCCCAATAATGTCATTGGTGTGGCATACACCACAGCTCTGGCTCACTTAAATGGATTGCAGCCATCATTAATGGTACTAATTCCATTTAATGCCGAGTCTGTAATCTGTCTTTGGCTATGTGTGCACACACACACCCACACACACATGCAATACATAGAAAAAATAAATGTTATACTTCGATTCACTATCACAGGAGAAACCGTGGTGTCAAAGTCTCATGCCTTTCCCGCCCTACATGACAGCAGCGTTGCGGCTTAGTTACACAGCATGTTGAGTTTTATCCTGTACTTACTTGCTGTGGAGACCAGTTAATCCCTAACGCTGAGTTTTATCTGTTGCTTTAACATGATTTGCAGTAGGTCTGGTAAACCGCTAAAGTTGTTCAGTAACGGGTAAATAAAGTTTGACAGAAATTGTGAGCTCAGGACAGTTCAGTTGTGTTTGAGTTGCACTCTCGACCTGTTTGCTACGATTAATCAGGCAGATTGTTATGCAGTGCGGGGAAAACTTCACATATCCAAGTCTGGAAACTGGTGAAGTTGAAGCATTACACACTTTTTTTTTTTTTTAGAGACTGACAAATTGTCACACTTTTTGTCACACATCTTTTTCCTCAGTGCCTGTAAAATGTCACAGATTCAGTGTCAGATCAAAGAAGGATTTATGTGATCTTTCCTAATGCTTCAGTGATTGGAAACATCGGCCAATGTTCCAATTACACCAATACAAAAGAACATGAATTTGTGGAGCTCAGTGCATACATTTTAAATAGAATAAAATAACACTAAACAGGTGTGAGGTTTTTAAATGACAGAAATGGAAACTTCTTTTAGATTACTGCAAAGTAGCACTCTAATGTATCTAATTTCTGTTTAAGACTTCAGCTGTTAAACCCCCCAAAGCCCCACTAAAGCTCAGCCTCAACGAGACTTAAAGAATCTAAGCCGTGTTCGCACTTAACTCTAAAAGTTCTATAAGAATCTGCAGGCATAATATGCTGCTGCAATTTCCCATTTAAAATGCAACTTGCACATTAGTAGTAACTGAACTGAAGCCTCCATGTTGGCATAAACATATTGAATTATGTTTTTAATACAGTATAAAAAAAGTTATGTACATCAAGAATATACTTTACGTTTGAAATGCTGTATTTTATTCAGATACATAAAAGCCATATTTCCACTGAATTGTCAAGCAAATTTTAATTGCACTTTGGAAATTGTGTGAATAAGGCCCGTTTCCATCAACTGGTTTGGAGTGAATAAACTCTGCTCTAGTGTAGTTTGGTCAGAAGGCGGCGCTAAAGACTACACACGGCTGTAATCTGCTAGTAAACAGAGCAGAAGAAGTAGAGGTTGTGAACCGAAAACAAAACAAGTCTGTTTGGCCATCCAACCCATCTACAGACGGATGGAGATCTTCAGCAATTTGTTTCCAGTGGGCAGGTTTTGATTGTTATTTAATGTCCGATGCTATTGGCCATGTTCCATGCTGTTTCGAGACAAAAACAAGCATTCGCACGTTATAAGAATATATCTAGAAAGACGCCAACAGCAGAAACAGTCATGTGAGTTCAATGTCTGCTACGTCAGAATTTACTTGGCAATGGCATTTCATTATTCATTATGCAAATCAATCAACTCTTTTTCAACAAAAACAAAGAATAGCTCAAGCGAATGAACAATTGTTTTTGCTCAATTGGGGAAGTTTTGTTGAATTTTTCCCATTTCCACACAGCTTTTCTAATGTGATACTTCAAAATGTGCCTAAAAATGTATGAAGATGGAAACAGGGCTTCAAATATCTGTGGTTAACAACTATTACTATTTTACAACCTCAGATATATAGTTGGTTAACTAATACAAATAGGGAACAAAGTGTCTATTGTTGTGTTTTTGATACGGGTTACTTATCGACCTCGTTGACATTAAAGGTACATGCACAATAATAACTTGCTCAAAAAGTCCTAAAGGGTGAGCACATTCAGTAGTTTTCTGGATTTTCCTGAGCAGGAGGTGAATCACATTTACAATCAGCGGGCACGTTGGGAAAACCTGACTTTGTATCATATTCTAATTTTTTTGTATGTTTGAACAAACTGTTTCAGTTTCTTACAGACTGTTTGAACTTGCTTGGCAACCATTGTTGTGTGCCGTGTAAAGCGCATTGAGACACACTGTATAACTATGACACTGGACAAATAAACTTGACATTTTGTCCCTGGTTTACTTTTCAAGGGCAACAGCAAGGAATTACATTAAATCAAATCCCTGCTGTTCTAGGTGGCGAGAGTGCAGACATAAGTTATTCCTCCTTCTTAGACGTTCGAAGACTTCTTATCTAGATCAGCCGTACAAAAGTGGCTCATTTACTAATGAACAGTGCTTTTTGTCAAAAACGTGAAACTATTTTGTTTGTTAATACCGTAAACTAAGATTTATGAGCCTTTTATTAAGCAATAACATTTCACCATAAGTGTATGGTATGTGATATATATATATATATATATATATATATATATATATATATATATATATATATAGTACAGTATTTATGGGAGGTTTGGACCAGACGACAGGACAATGAATCATAAGCACATTAGTGATATCCTTTTGAAAACAATCTTTGTGTTCAGACAAACGCAGCGTTTTCTGTGTCAGGTTAGTGTCTTTGGGTTTCCTCCAACTCAATTTGAGTGCATTACTTTGTCTCTCCAGTCAAACATGGAAGAATAGTTCCAATGTGTGTAGAGAGAGGAAAGCTTGCTGAGCAGGTCTATTGAACACATCCTCGACTAAGCATTAATCCACATGGTACCCTTACCTTTCAGCCTCGCTACGTGCCCCTCCCTTCTCAGCAAAAACTGCTGAATCCAGCCATTGGCGGCATGGTTGTAGTGCTTAGTGCAGCCACTAATGGCGACTGGTGACATCCAGAAAATGGCAGGATGCAATCAATGCTTTCCTTCCCTCCTGCGAGGGCCGTAAGTGAGAGGGCAGCAGGGGAAGAGAAGCAAGGCCTTGAATTCTACAGCATTTGTTTTGCGAGCAAAGACGCAAAGCAGTTTGAGCAAACGAGTACAGCAGGTGACTCGCCACTCAAATAAAATTGAGCCAATTGTATCACACAGTCACTGCAGTGCCTCAGCGGATCTCTGCAGGGCAATGATCGGAGGTTTTAGTTTGAAGAGACTAGAAACACGCGGCACTCTCATCCCTGTCACACCGAGTTCATGCAAGCTGTGAAAAAGCAGGATAATACAGATAAACATCGGTGATGGAACAAGTTGATCATTTACTTGATCCAGTATGAGATCAAATACTCTCAAGGTTAACATGCATCAGGGACACATGATTTTCACCATGAACATGACTATATGGTGTAGTGCATTATTTGATTTTATAGAGTTTCCAGAGTCATGCTTTAATTTTATCTGCATTTGTCACATTGTTATCTGTGAACATGAGGGAGAGTCATGAACCTGTATGCTTGAATAAGCTCAGCCTTAACTGGCTTACTGTTATTTTTATGGTAACAATGTAAATATCAGAGCAATATAAAAATGGGTATAATGCATCATTGAGATAAGAGCGGGGATGAAACATCTGAATTCTTTTTGTCTGCCATATGTTCAAGTAAATCTCTCTCTCTCTCTTAATTACTCAGCCTTCTAAAGCCTTTGCTTACTATATTGACTCGGCAGTAAACAAGACATCACATTAAAAAAAAATAGCAAACTGGCTGAGAGACAAAATGCTTATGACCACAGATTATCAAAAGCAAAACCAATGCATTTAAAATGCAACAAAGCAGTCTTCGTCTTCAGCTAGAGCAGGGGTGTCCAAACTTTTTAAAAGAGGGCCAGATTTGATAATGTGAAAATGCCCAAGGGCCAACAGTCCCTGCTGACATTATTTTAAACAATAAAAGTTGCCTATACATACACTATTATTTAATAATTATATCAATGACACAGCAAATAGCAATGTAAGCAAATGTAAGCATTCAGGTGTGAACAAATCTCAACAACTATTCTGCCGTTCTTTCACATCTTGAAAGTCAGATAACATAAAGAACAAGCGATCTAAAAGCTAATTACCTAGAAACTGATCAATATTTTCACCTCAAGACAATCTTAAATATGACTTAGTGAGGGTAATGAAAAGTTGTCCAACATTTAAGTTCAACACACATGAAACAGGCTAACGGAAAAAAAACAAGTCTCCTAATATCTGATGATAGCTCTTCAATTCTCCGTGCCACAGTGTTACGATCCCGGCAAACATTAGCAAACTCTGTCTTCTTCTCGGGGAAAATGTTTTCTGCTATTTTCATAACACAGTCTCTGATAAACTCACCTTCCGTAAAAGGTTTGCCATGTTAAGCAATTAACATGGCCACTTCGTAGCTTGCTTTGGTGATGTTTTCATTTGACTCGTGGGCCCGCGAAAAGGACCGCTGCTGAGTGGCCAAGTTATCTTGGAGTTGCTTCACTTTTCTAGCACGGTCGCTCTCTGATAGCTTGTTGTAGCATTAGCATAGTTTTGTCTCGTGGTGTCTCTTTACATTATATCCCTTAAACAAGGCAACAGTCTCATGACAAATTAGGCAGACACAGTTGTTTCGGTTTTCGGTGAAAAAAATATTGCGATCTCCACCTCTCCTGGAAGCGGCGGCCCTCGTTATCGACTTTCCTTCTTTTACTTGCCATAGCCATGACAGTTCAAGGGTCAGAGCCAATTTCAGCCAGACAGTTACAGAGTGGTGCTGCTGCCATGAGGTAAAAAGAGGAATTGCATGTTGAATTTGTATGATTTATTCATTCTGTTTTGACTGTGCTGGCGGGCCATAAATAATGCATTTAAGACAGAAGGCGCGGGCCGTATAAAAAAATCTGACCTCGGGCCGGACTTTGGACATGCCTGAGCTAGAGCATCTGAAGGTATTTATGGAAGGTATCTGGGGAAAAACATCCACATTACATTTGTATTAAAAAATAATCTGCAATGCCCTTAAATGCTACATTTGTGTCATTTAAGATGTCACATGTAGTTATAAAAAGATAGTCAAGTTTGTCCAGCAACCTGATCTGTGATGACACACTAATGATCAGCGCCACTGTATATTACTATGCACGTTGTTGAGGTGTTATAGTAGAATACCAATAGATCAGACAATTGGACTTAGCTAAGCAGGAAAAGCACAGGTTGAATTAATAGCATTAATGACGGCCGCATTCCACATAGTTGAATGTCCGTGAGGCTGGCATGGGTTGTTAGGATGCCCAACGAAATTGAGCACTCGTCAATGTGATTATTTACACCTGTGCTCTTACTGCTGCGACATGCAATAATGTCTGCTTTGAAAATAGTGGCTGCTACTGAAACCAGTTCAGGCCGTTCACAAATTCTCCCAGACTGGGACAGAAGTAAAAAAAAATTAAAATAAGACAATGCTGATGTTTGGGGTTGAGTTCCTGGGAAAATCCAGCACAATCGTGTGTAAATCTCGCACTAAACACACACGTTTCAACCCGAGCAAACATCTGTGAGATCATTAGCAAACTTTTGAAGATGCTGATGTCTGCTGGAAAATGTGGAGGGAGACACACCTGGGACTGTCACGGTGACAGACACATCCTAATACGCATGTGTGCTGACAATCACTCAAAACTTGAACGGAAGATATCCAACATCAACAAACTTTATGAACACTGTCGGACGGCTCGGGATGTCTGTAATTCCAGTTTATCCAGGAGCTTGAACTCCAGACTGCTCTCTGCTGACAACCTTGCACAGACCAGACAAAACCAAACACATGACATGACTCCCCCGCTGCCTCCTCTCTCTCTCTCTCTCTCTCTCTCTCTCTCTCTCTCTCTCTCTCTCTCTCTCTCTCTCTCTCGGCGTGCCCTTGGTTTGAGCCCTTAAAGTTCTGAGGACATCTCCATCACACACGAGCATGAATCACATTTATGAGCTGATGTGGAAGCTTCGCTGCACTCATAAACACACCAACCGACCCAATCTCCACCCATAAAGAATGGCATCTCACACAGTTAATGTCTATTGGAAGGTTTTTCGGAGGGTACAGAATGAGAGTTTGCAGGAATGGGAGGAGCTGTCCTCCGGCGTTTGAGGGAAGTTTTGGACTGACTGGAAATGACACGTAGTGCTCATTTTAGGATCCTGTGAAAGTTAATAAGTCTGGTCCAGAGACAGCACTCAGTCTTGTATTATGCAATTACACAAGGAGCAAAAACAAATCCCTTAAACGACTGTAATCTGACATTTTTCACTTTAGTCCAGTACGATTGAACTACCGCATCTCACATCTTGCAATTTGGTGCGACTGTCAGCATTTTTGGGCTCATGACCAAACATAAGGCTTTGTCATTTGTGTGACACAGGTTTTTGCATCTGCAGACATTTAAGATGGTTTGAACATAATCAGTACCAACTAGATATTTAGTTGGAAGCATGAAGTATTGAGCAGAATACTTTCAAGTCCTACCATGACTCATCAGCTGACATTTGTTTAAGTCTTGCACATACTGTTTTATCAAACTATATATATATTAGACAGGCCCTTTCGAAACGATAATCAAGCCACATGGCTTTAGAGTCTTTTTTTTTGTTTAAATTTATTTTCCATGCAGACTACATAAGTCTTCTAGAAAGATGAGGCAATGTCATGAATGATTCATTGTGCCCTTGCTTTAATTCCTGACAGCCATAAATGCCCTTTTCATTGAAAAAGGAGCCAAAGAAAAAGGTTCAGATTGCTGATAAGTGACAGGCTAGAGAGACAATGTAGAGCAGACAGGAAAGGTTAATTGCTGATTGTTGGTAAGTTCTACAGCCCTCCGTTCTCGACACGCCACTTTAACATGCAATGCATCAACATTATATCTCGTCTCAGTGGGAAAATCCACAAAGCCCATTAGATAAATGGAACGTTTTTGAGCCACAAATGCAGATAATTGGATCACCCTCTGCGATCATGTGATTTTAAATTTTAAAGGTCATTCTTTTTAATGTGTACTAAAGGGCTCAGCATTGCTGTTAGAAATGGCCTATCATTATATCGATTTACATAAAGCTACGCTGTGCTGGAGCAAAAATGCCCCTAATGTGGTTCGAGAAAGCCGCAGCTACTACTACGTGAACATCGAGACATTAAGGAGAATTGTGCTTCGCCATCTGTGGCCTTATGATACATCAATCTCACTGTAATCTACAGGCTGTTACAGGCTTCTAAAGAGATGCAATCGAACACTCTTGATTGTAGTGCAGCTGCCTGCTGCAGCTGGCAGGAACAGGACTTTGAGGGATTTTAGACTGGAGAGAAAACTATGTTTTTCACACAGAAGATTGGGAGGGGGGTGCGCTCTTGTGCATATGTAAAGAAAAAGTAGCATAAAGCCTCGGGGCTCAAACGGAAGCTGTGAGAATTAATTGGCTTAAGTGATGTCACTTGAGACAATTTGAAGACCACAAACTTGAAATGAAACCATCCTCAACTCGTCAAATACCGACGCTTGGTGACCTTGCGCTTTAATATATGATGCTCTAGTGTCAGCTTTGGACGAGTGTCAGTTTTCACAAGCTCTATACATGCACAGGGTCTCATTTCCCGGTTTTTGTGCCTCCTTTTGTGTCTCCTCACTCTCGATCCTCCGGCTTGTGACCCAGAAATTGTTCTGGGTCACAATCTTGAAGGACATCCCAAATCCTAAAATCCAACTTGAGGACTGATGATTGAGGAGACTTGCCGAAGGAGCTATGAGCGAGGAAAAACTGGTGTACCTATTACGGAAGTGTTTTCGGCACACGTAAACAAATAAAACAGGTGTGACACACAGCTGTAATGATCTCAAACCACGGCTGGACTCCACAAACGCAGCAGTTCCTTTTTCTATTCAGAAATTGTATTCAGGATCAGACGTGCCATCAAACTTTCTGCCGTTCAGTTTGTGTAGCTCCTCGTGAGGCTCTGTAACAACATTTCTTAAAAATATTCTCCTGAAACTTGTGTTTTTATACTGAATGTAGGCTACATCCAATTCAACTGCTATAGTCCTGACATGATGTTTACCAGTGCAAACAGCTGCAGACGTCAAATTACTATGTCAATAAAAACATCTCTTGAATTTAGCACTAATATAATATGTATTCCATGTTGTCATATAGACAGACAGGACTGTGTTTGGGTGTACATAATAAATATATATATATATATATACATATATATATATATATACATATATATATATATATATATATATATATATATATATATACATATATGTATATATACATGTATATATGTATATATATATATATATATGTACATATATACATATATATATACGTATATATATAAAGGCTGGATGTGAGAGTTAAAGAAAAATGCATGACATCCGAATATTCTTGTCACATTATGTTACGTTGTAAATTGAATAAATAGTAAATAAGTTGTTGTCATGAACACTGTGATGCTCATCTAACAGTGATCATAAAATACAGCAGTATAACTAAACAATGGACAGCTGATGCAGATGTGCCTCACTTTAAAATAACGGTCCGAGGTGAGGAAGCCTAATTTGTTAAATGCCTGTTGCCTCAACTCCTCTCTCCTCTCGTTCTCCGCCTCTTCTGCTCGCATCTCCCTACTAAGACGTGAGGCGAGGAAAGGAATCGAGGAGGCACAGAATCAGGAAATGAGAAAGACCCATAGTGTCTCCACGTTCACAGGGAACGCGCAGTCACCACTTGTTTCAAAATAAATGTAGGTTTGCTTAATTTGTGGGTTTACTTAAGCAACAAAACTACTTGGTTAAGTTCAGGAAAACATTGTGGTTTAGGTTGTAATGGGTCTGTTACATATAATAAGTATGCTTGTTACCTAAGTGCCGTCAGTTATGTTACAAAACTACCAGGAAATAAGTAAACGTTGACTTGGATTCACACAGGACACGTTGTTTGTTTGACTAACCTATTCACCCACCCACCCCATGCAGATTCACACTAGTTATACAACATAACTTGCCTTTAAATAATGACGTGGATGGGTTTGCCTTGGAGTTAGTTGAAAGCCTGGTACGTCTCATACAGACCTGGAGTGTGAGAATTTAGATAGCATGCCAGCATTCCAGAAGCAAACGAGGTGTGACAACATTGGCGCAACATTCCCGCCGTGAGGGAGAGCATATGACGTCAGGTAACCAATTTTTGCATGACGTCATGAAGATGTTTGCATAAATCTATTTTGGCACATTTAGTTTAATAAGCAGTTCAAAGTACCTTTGCTGTTATTAGCTCCATCTACATTGTCACTGTTCTTGCAAGTGATTCATGGATTCATCAAATTCAGGCTGTTGCAATTGACCAGCTCAACTTTATTCTGTTCCGCATAATCAGATTTATCTGATCTGAGTCATAATTCTCTCTAATCTCTAAAGAAACAACCGTCTTGTTATCTTTTGTTTGGACTGTAAATGGGTGAAATACTATATTTGGCTACTCATCCCATGTTTCCCGTAATCCCGGTGGTGTTGTCAGCAGCTTTGATGCCGGACAAATATTATGTTTGAGGGAGAGTTTATCACTGAGAAACCAGCTCTGAGGAGATCAGAGGCATGTTTTTGCTGAATCAGGAAGCTAATCTGGCTCAGAGCATACAGGGTAGCTGGCCTACCTTCTTAGCGAATGTAGAGCCGTGTTCAAACTTGATGGCAATGTTTGCTAACGCAGAGGATTAGCCTCTTCTGTTTGCTTGCACTTTGCAGTTGCTGATGTGTTATTGCAGCATTAGTGGACTCGTTTTGGCACGACTCCCGGATGAGATTCCAGCTTCTAAAGGTGTTTTATGATAGAAGTTAAATGTGGTTCGAACTGCTTTAGTGAAAGAGATGACCCCCTATGTGATTAACCCTTAGACGACCACTTCACACTGAAGGGCTTATAGACAGAGTTCTTTCACTGCCAGACAGTGGTATCTATTCGCTTTCATTACAAAAAAGGTAATGACTGTGGTGATAACAGTGGAAGCACTCAGACAGCTCTCTGCATTTCATCCCCTCATGAGTCATCCATGTCTGACGGAGAAATTATTCTTCATTTAATAATAAGGCTGTACAGATGTCCGTTGGTGCTTACAATGCCGCTCCTTTAATTAAGCTTTACTGCCCCACCTTGAATCGGGCAAGGTGAGTGTGCATCCCAGTTGCAACATAAAAACAAGCAAAGGAGGAACCAGGAGGAGGAACCACACAATAATTAGAGTTTAAAGTCAAGCTAGCGGCTCTGTGAGGCTGTAAAACCTGATTTTAACCGTGGCACTGATGGTGAAGTAAATGTAATAATTGGCCAGAGGGCAGTGTCAAAATAAAGGTCTTTGACAAACTGCATCGGAGGGGTTTAATCATGTTGAAAAGAGATGTGCGTGACAGTATTACATAGTTTGTTTTTATGAGGATGGTGTAAGGAGCAAAGTCAAAACGTTAATCACTTGAGATTTGATATTACATTTTGTGGCTGAAATAATTTTGAAGGTATTTTGGTTGTAACGCAAAATTAAAATCTTGATCTGATGATAACGTTAGATGAGAGAGCCGCCGATCGGCATTCACAAATCAAATTGCACCGGTAATCCATCCATTTCTTGTCAAGACAAAAGCGATACTTGCACTGTGCAACCCAGTTACATCACTAGAACACTAGAACACCTTTACAATGCTACAATAACACTGCAATACGCCACAGGGACGTGATACTTCATGTGCTGACCGCATTAATGTCCTTTCCAAGGGGAAATAGCGTGTTAATGCTCTTGACTCTTGGCCATACAAACAAAATACGTTCTGCTCCTCAGTTCAGTGGCAGCTACACGTCTAGTGTGCAAAGACCTTCACAAGCAAACACACATTTCTATTAACCTTGTATTGTTAAGGCTGATGGACTGCAGTGTTTGTGTCGACCAGCAGGATGCCATCCTTCTTCATGCTCCCTCAAAATGTCCCCTGGTAATACATTTTCAGTCCCATCACTGTGCACAGCTCTTTCTCGTCCCCTGAATTCAGTTGCACTGCTTTTTACCAAAACAAAAGGGTCCACACGCTGGTTTACGGAAGAAGGTCTGCCGGAGACGGGAATGCAAGCGGTGTGAATCGATATTGAAAGTTTTCTTTCGCTCACGGCTCGAGTGTGCTCTATCCGCTGCATATGGTGGTCTATTCTGTTCACACGTGTTGCACTTCTATCCATTCTGGAAGAGGGTTCCATCCCTCTCTCCTTTCCATTTTTGTTCCATATTGAAGGTGAAGTGTGTAAGATTTAGGGGAATCTATTAGTTGAACTGCAATTCGTTATGTGTATAATCACCAAAAACTAAGAATCAGTATCATAATCCTGTTATCCTTAGCTTGTATTTATATCTATATAGGGGCGCGGGGCCTTTTCACAGAGTACGTCAAGGGTGTTGTGTGCTGAAACACATTGTAAAGCCCCTTGAAGCAAATTTGTGTTATTGGGTTAGATTTACTTGACTTGAGTTGACTACAATTATCAAACCCTCTGCAGCCTTATATGTGTTCTCGCCTTCCGCACAGCTGCTCAGCTTAGGCCCATCCATCTCTGAATTGACTATATTTAGACGTATAGGACTGGCCTTGCCACCAATGGTATTCATGGGCAGTGTGTATTAGCCTTCTAGCCTCCGCTGGGCACTCACCCACTGTGATTTAGTGCGGCTGGGAAACATGAATTTCAGCCAGGCAGTTGAGGAGAAGCAAGTGATTTATGCTTTTGTTTAAAGGGTGCTGTGGGGACCTTAATCTGGCAGTGATGAGAGGGGGAGAGGGTGTGTCGACAGTGAACATACGTGTGTGAGGAACCTGCATGCATGTGATTCCTAAAAAGTAATTAAGTGCAGGAAAGAGGACAGGAATTGGAAGGGGGAAGCAGGAAGTCTCCATGTGGACTTTTGCAAAAGTGAGAATTCTCAGGGGAGGCTTCAGTAAACAGTGGAAACTACATTTGTTTTCCATTACCTGTCGGATACGCATCTCCATCGTAAATGAACGGGTGAAAATAATACTTCTTGACAATATTTAGTCCTCAGCACACTTTGATAAGCTTAGCATTCATCAGCGAAAGCACCTCATAAAGGTGTGAGTGTAAATATCATCCAACAGAGGACTGCTTCTAACTGAGTGCCGGTCAGATCATTAGCCTCCACTGATGTCCCTTTTAAAGGCATTATCCTTCATAAATGATAGCCCTGTCCATTTGTTAGAGTGCATAAAATGAGCCATTAGTCTGCAGATGTAAATGGCTTCTATCAACGCGCCCACACCTCTTTGACCCTGCGACTGGCGATTACTCCCTCGGTGGGAGAAGTTGCTAAGGAGGTGTCCTCCATTATCTTTCCATTTTAGGTCACCGACACAGAAAAACAAGGAGACAAACATCAATAATATGCTCCTGCGGATTTTAAAGTGTTGAGTAGTGTCGGAGATGAGAGGGGTTTACACCTGGGGGCGGGTGGAAAGTGTGAAGGATGTAAATAGACATAAGGGAAGAAAATACCTCTAAGCAGAGCACATGAAATGCTCCCTCACACAAACACACACACACACACACACACACACACACACACACACACACACACACACACACACAAACACACACACACATACACACACACACACACACACACACACACACACACACACACACGTGTGTGCATTGCCAGACTCCATTGTTCTTACTGTGGAAAGAGAGTTGTTAGGGTTTCCAGTCGTAATTCTCACATCAAAGAAGAGAACCTCACATCCTCAGAAGGGAATTATTTTACCAACTTGACAAATGCCAGAGGTACATGCACTCTTTATATTAACACTCATTCATTTCAAACATCAAAGCATGTCTGAATGTGAATCAGATGCTTATGCTTTCTACTGACTTTTACATTTTCCTCTGACAGCCACAGCTGCAGGGCTGTTTTAGGAAATGAAAGTAAAGATGTACAGGAGAAAACACAGGCAGGAAAGACCATTAGGTTACTGACTCGTGTCCCTTTTCTTTAGGAAACAACATACCTGACAAACAAATCGTTCAAGGTTCTCCCAGTGTTAACTCTGTTAGCCAATATAGATTTTGACAAAAATTCTATTAGTTTTAACCACATTTTAAGGATTTCTATTCTTTAGTCTAGTTAAGTCAACGACGACTCAAAGCGTTGCAGTTGACAAAAAATCATTACATTTTAGTCATTAGTCATTTATTTGAAATGTTTCCCACCTACAATTTTTCAGCTTGTTATTTATTAAAATATCAGATTATATTGAACATTTCAGTCAATCTGGTCTAACCAAAACAAATCATCATCATCTTCGACAAACTAAAGAAATTAAAGACGGGTTTCTTTTGTAAATTTTTTATTTTTTAAAAGTCTTATTTTTTCTCATCAAAGATATTACATTACATACATATTATCGTCACCAGGAAGGTTTAGTGACTATACCAAATTCAGAGCATATCTATTTCCTCCACACGGCTATCAACATGGAGCTGGTTTAGCCGGCGGCTAGCAGCTAAAGGTCAACCCTCTTGGCGACTTTTTTTGTCAAAAGCTACTAACGACAAATCTAGCGACTTTTTTTGGTGTTGTTGGAGACTTTTCTGGTGTTTTGTCTCTGACGTGAAAGCACGTACCGTTCTACAGTCACTGTCGTGAATGTTACCGTGGGCCACCCTAAAGCACTCACAGGCTCGCATATTAACAATAGATCCTAAAAAAACTGTGCAAAAAGGAAAGTGAATATGGGACTCAGGAACACGACTGTTTGCTTGAAAATTCACCTTATCAACTTAAATGGTGATAACAATCTGAATGTTGTGTTCACAGCTTGTTTTCGCTGCCCCTCAGTTAATTGCTGCATTTTATATCCACTGTTCATACTGTTTATACTGTCCATATTGTTATATTACTCATATTGTTATTTTTCTTTTCAGAATGTATCTGTATCCATAATGTTATTTATCTGTTATTTAGCACATTGCACTGCACCTTACTGCTTCTTTTTGCACCTCTGGCCAGACGCTAAAACTGCATTTTGTTGTACTAGTACCTGTCCTCTGTACAATGACAATAAAGTTGAATCTGAATCTGAATCGTTAAAGAAATTATTTTGGCTTGAATTGGACATTTTTTGACACTAATGTGACTGTGCATTACATAAAGTGGAGTTAGTATTAAAAAGACTGGAGAGAGGGGGATTTCAGAACACACATTTGGATTTAATAAGCATCTGACTGAAAGCAACTCATACTGGAAAGCCACCAATGATTAGATTTATTTCTTTTGATTTAGATAGCTTTATTCTTATATTATTAATATAAACATGAGTTTTGTGTTCTCTGTCAAAAAGTAAATCATTCTTACAAGAATTGAAAATCACAATAGATCTATTGAAATAAACCTTGTGAGACACAAGCTTGATGTTACTTTTCTCACATTTTGTTTGCGTGCACGTCTTTCCTTCATTTCATTTTTTTTTTTCCTGTGGAACACAGCTGCTATCATGTTCTGTTATCTACTGTACCTTTGAATGAGGAAATATTATGTTTACATTTGAAGAGGGAGAGGAGGGAAGCTAGAATCAAAGTTCAGGTAAATGTCACATTCCAAGTTTAGAGCACTGCTTCCTGTTTCCACACCAAAACACTTGTACGCTACATCACATTCCTTGTATAAAGAATACTGACATTTTGCCAGAGAGAACCTCAGGCAGCTTCTTTCATGAAACCTCTCCTGTTGATTACCCTTTAGAGAAAATTGGACTAGTTTTGGACCAAACACTACTTTAAAATCACTCTTATATAAAGCTGGAAAGTGTGCCTTGCTGAGAAAGTCAATTTAGTACAAGTCTGCTATATTACTTTGGTTTCAAGGGAGTAGAGCACCATTGCCATTTGGGCCAAAACAAACTCATCAGAAATGTCATTTTAATCCAGTTGAGAAAGTCCTCTATAAGGCTTCAGGGCGTGATAAAAGTTTGCCAACACATAAGGAAAGCCTATCGATTGTTGGAAGGTTTTAAACTGTAGTGCTTGAGGCTAAACAAAACATAAAATTGCCAGTTTCACTTACTGTTCATACCGGGGGGATGTTTAAGTTATCCGATTGCGATCACTTCCTGCTGTTTAGTAGAAATTAACTCTATAATCTTCGTCCTCTCGTGGATTTCGTATGTGCTAAGCAAGACTGCTGTTGTTGTCCCTCAGGCTGTCGCTGTATAACGGCTGTGTGGTTATACTGTACACAGCATCTTAGTAAAACCGACTTATATCATTATGGTTTTATCTGCTGCTCTGACACCAGCTTGCTAATTACAAAAGCAATTTTCCTCTTACCTCTTGCCTTTTCTCTCTGATGGCTGTTGAATCATCTAATTTGCAATACTCTCCTGGACTGTTCGTTATCTGCCACCCACCATCACTGCTCCTCCACTTACATCTTCAACAACGCAGTGATTTTGCGGACTGCTGAGTCACTTCCTGTAGTGAAGGCTATTGTCTCTGCGATACCTTGACTTCCTGCCTAACATAGATGAAAAACTTCAGTTGTGTCTAACACAGTGCTTTTCCTTCCTTCCTCTACATCCTATAACTTACTGTTTTCCCAGTGCCTTTGTATTCAGTAGGCTTGTCACTGTCTGGGACATTTGTTATGTTCTTTCTCATGAAAGTGAAATGCCAGATGCATATCAAGATTTCTGAGTTTTGGTATTAATCAAACTCAAAAAGTTTGCTTTTGGCGAGACAAAGTTTTTTATGCACTGAGATAATGTCCTATTTAGCTTCCATAACATGTCTTCTTTGAGACTAGTGGGAGAAAAAACAAAATACACATTTAGACATACATTTATTTTACTATTTGTCTATTTGGGTCCTTAGATTTCACCAAAAGTTAGCATTAGATATTGACTCATTTGCATATTTAAACATAACAGGAAACTTGTAGGGGAAGTTTCATGGTGATATCTATTAGTTCATTATTTTTTACATATCTTTAAAGGCCGTTTTCTCAAAATAAGTTTTTTTCTTAGCCAGAAATTCCCACTTCAGTAGCACACCAACGTTTCCAGTTTCATTCTTACCTATCTTCTGAGGGTTTTTACTGTTCATATACCATTCATGGCCTGATTTATAGAACATTGTATTCCTAAAAACAAAATCGTTTTGATGGCTGTTGACATTATTTTCTGATTAACGACCTGATAAAAGGAGCAGTCCAAATTTCCCTCTTTAAAAACATTTGACTCTGATATGTCAACAAAATGAAACAGAAATGTTGAACCTGGCTTTCTCCATGATTCAGATTTCTATTCTGGAAATATATGCAAATTAGCACATATTTGATAAGATAAGGCCAGTGGGAGACGCTCATGGCAGCCCGGCCTCGCTACGTCAACAAAGCAAGGAGAAGCTCAGATTACAGCACACACAGAGGGAGAGCGACTTCATTCTCTGCTCAGGTAGACATTAGTCCTCTATTTCAGTGCTTAGGAAATCGTTGTTTTCTGCTTTATTAATGCTCTTAATGTTGTATAGTCCTCCTTTAGAAAAATCATATTGGACTAAAATCTAATATTTCTCTAACCTCTGCCCTTTTTCAACATTGCATTGTTTTAAGCAGTCAGAACCATTAGGAGACACTGGTGAAATAGACCTCCTGATACTCCACCAAGCTTCACTCCTACACGCAGCAATCATTTATTTAATAGATATCAGAAAAACAAAAGGTGGACAGTGCAGTGAACCCCCGCAACACAGAAACTGTCACTGTGACACAATTAGCTAAAACACTACGTGTGTGAATGGCACCCTCACACTCTCAAGGTTACAATTATTGTAAAATCATTCAGACAAAAAGAAACAAAAAAAACACATTGAAAATTGACAGGATGAAATGTAATTCCCTGCAGAGCCACAGCAGGGTGGTCAACCGGACCGGGGGCCGGATAGTAAAGAGAAAAGTTGGGATTTTAAATCATTTGTATAGCATGTCAACATATTCAACATCAGAATGAGTTTCCTCACTCGACCCAAATACTAACATTCTCTTGAAGGAAATGGACCGATCAGGCAGGATACAGATCAGGTAGCAAGTGACGCATTTCTCTGTTCTTCCTGTGAAGCGAAAATGAGATGATAAATAATGTGATGCAGTGGCATAGACTCCTGTACCCGCCGATGCCTGATCCAGCATTTCAGGCTCTATTGGAAGTGTTTCCAATACTGGCATTGGTATTGGACCAACTTGAATTCCCAGGCCCATTAGCATGCTTTACCACAAGGGTTGAGATGAAGCTACACTCATCATAGTTTTAATTTCCTCTCAGGCCAAAAAGCTTTTTGCGATTTTACATTAGGCATGCAACCACACCAGCAAGCTCTAGCATAATTTACTTGGCCACAATGTGCTACTGTTATGTATGGCTGGGAATGTAATGAGGTTTTAATGGGCTTCTGTCAATAATGTTTTGCCACAATTTGCTGTACCTTGTGTTTACGAGGAGAGTTACACTAATGCTCTACAGCAGCTGCTTTGGATTTTTAGAAACAGTGCACTGCCTGATGCAAATTTTTACATAGTGCTTTATGCACGCTGTTCGCATACTGTTTTGAGTGGTGTCGGTGGAACCAAATGTAGACACAGACTCAGAGTGGAGAGTAATGATTGGATTTATTGTAGAAATCAGGGGTAAATGAGTGAGGGGAGCTGATCTGGGCAGACTGATGGTAATGGAAGCGTGGCCAAAGTAGGAGCTCAGAGTTATTGTGTGGCGGGCAGGCAGGCTGAGGTAAGTGAGCCTGGGGAACATAAATGCAATTTCCAAAAAAAAATCTAACAGCACAAAGAAATACTCTCAATACTCAAAAACCACAGTGGTTGCCTCAATGATCTGCTGACGAGTGGCTGAAGAACCAGGGTTGCTAAACTGCATTGTGATGAGCTTGATGGAAGGGAGGTGTCGGTGGTTGGCAGTAGTGAAAGCGAGGAGTGAGCAAAGAGAGGAGCACCAGGCCCACAGCACACAGACACAGGCAGACATACACAGGGGAGGGGAATAAGCACTGGGAAACACAGGGAAAGTCCAGAGTCATGGCCGAGACCATGACACATACACTGTTCGTAG
This sequence comes from Cebidichthys violaceus, assembly GCF_023349555.1. NCBI lineage: Eukaryota > Metazoa > Chordata > Actinopteri > Perciformes > Stichaeidae > Cebidichthys > Cebidichthys violaceus. Next base: position 16,408,185 of record NW_027176594.1, read on the forward strand.
CTATACCTATGAAAAGCGATGCACTAGAATTTGTATGTAATCCAGTGAGTCAGGACAGAATATAAAGACCGGCGTAGCATGAAGTGTGAAATGGTCCACATGACGCCGGTGAGATGGGAGGTGGATGAGTCCGGGAGACCGCTTCTTCTTCTTTTGTGTCCCGTGCCGAGAAGCTACAAGTAAAGTACTTCCGTACTAAAATAATATCAGTTCTGTATTTATTTTTAAACCAAACAACAACCTTTGCGTAAACTTAACTACGTGATTTTGTTGTCCCAGCGCTGCAGGGGCTCGTGTTGCTAACGTTAGTAGGAAACCGCCCGAAAATGACAAAATCATTTTTCGTAACCTTCCCCTCTCAATAACTACACCAAAATAAAATAGAGTCTGCTATAAAACCTTGTTCATCGGGTCAGACCCCTGGAGGCGACGGTTTAACTATTTAATTTTAAAAATGCTTTCTGGATGTGTTGTTTCCATTGTCGGTTAAAATGTACGATGACAAAATAGAAAATCAGTTAATGCCACTGTCAATGTGTACCGCCACAATATGTCTTCTTCAAAAGACCGCAGATTAAAGAGCATGTTCCAACCCTTGAGTCTTCTAAATAAGGATTATAAAGTGTTTGTCATCGGGGGGACACAGCAGGAGTGCCTTATATCCTCCTATAAATATTTATTTTAGCCCTTGAACCCTGTTGATATTCATGAACATCCAGAAATGATGGGTATCTCAATGGGCAAACATCAGTTTGAAATGAATTTATACGCTGTTGGTATTCCATTGACACTCTTTGATCCTCTAACCTCTATAGCCAAGGTGTTATAGATAATCAAATAATGTATCTCTCTTTCAGAATGTAAAATAAATTGGAAAAAGTCATCCCGCTAATTTATTTTTCCCGCTCTGTTTATTTATGCTCTGTCCCTATCTTCTGGAAACAACCGGGCAAAAATATTAGAAAACCAATAGATACGATTTTCAAATACAATGCTCCAGATTTACTAAGAACCATTAGAAATGATTTGAGAACATGAACAACGTCACCTTTTACTTTGTGGGGAAGGGTAGATGTAATATTTCATACAAACTTCTTCTCCTTTCCTCCTCCAAAGCAACACTCAGACACAGAAAAGATGGGAGCAAAGCCTGGGTATATCCCTCACCACACTTCAGTGTGACAGTATACTGCTGGAACTCAGCATCACTGTCCAAATGTGTAAGTCTGAGGGCAATTAAATAAAAAATTCGACACAGATGCAAATGAATTATCCCTTCCATAATTAAAAAGCTGGATCGAAACCCTCTCAGGCTTATGATGGTGTGGTTGTGGGTCCAGCTGATAAGACCCTTTGGGATATAGTTAGAGATCTAATATATTGAACACGGGCGTAGCTCTATGTCAGGCTACATGCTTGCAAGGACACCCAACCCAATGATATCAATTGTACATCTGCAAACAAAATAAATAAAAGTATCCCTATACCTGGTAACAAAAGCATAATTCTTATGAACTTGTAAAGCAAAAATGTTTGAACTTTAATACATGTCTGGAAGGCTTTCTGAACTCACTAAGCATTGAAGAGGCTGCTTAATATTTGTCCCATCTGGACCAAGGATAGAATAGCTTATGGGTCACAATAAGGTCACACCTGGACTCACAGCATCATTCCCTCCTCTCTTTGTGATATAACAACGTCAGTATTGGTCTTATGATAGCCACTAATGGTCCCAACCATCTTGTACGTTCCTGTAAGGTATACATATGTATAGTATGTGTTGGAGCTGTGCATGTACTAATGAGATGGCATTTGTTAATGTACGATCATGTGCATGCGTTCCTATGGTAACACTAATTGTTAAATAAAAATGTGTGCATAAAATTACATAACAATCTCGCCCCCGCTCTCGTTCAACTGCTGTTTCTTGTCTGTGCGATAGCTATGTTCTTATATTTAAATTTTATCTTATGTTTTTCCATCATGGAAAATCTTCCTACGATCTTATATGAACCATGTGAGGATACGTTGCTTTTTAAGACGCATGCAATCGAATTGTTGAAGTGTGTGGATGTAGTGTATATATATTGCTCTTTCCTCTTTTCTTCAGCGGCTCCGCGCTCCCCTGTTGTCCACAAGAGGCAAACATGAAGGGATTTCTATGCTAGTGGAGTTTTCTGTCATCAATCCTGTTTCCCATGCTGCCTCATCCTCTGCCTGTCTCTACCTCCCTCTATCCATCCATCCATCCTTCAGTCCACCCCTTCACATACATCTCTCCCTATTCCAGGTTGGCAAATTGACTGTGTTGAGCTCGTGGGAAAAGGCCGCCTCTGGGGACATACATTTGGAGCAGCGGTCTGCCAGCCCCTCTGTTTTAATGAAAAGCTAAAGCCCTAGCAATCTCATACATACTGCCACACATACACACACGTTATGTACACACACTGCAGCTAGCTTGCGGCCAGACCTGGGTCCATAATTACCTGTGCTGTGTGGCGTCTCGCTGGCATTTAACAACTGGAGTTACCACCTTGTTTTCCAGCTGAATGGGAGATTTATGTTGGAATGTCAGTTCCGTCTTTTGGTGGAAGTGATTGTTTGTGGTGAACATGATGTCCCTTGTGTGAATACATAGAATTAAGGAAGTTCAATTGTGTGTTAAGGCCGATATTTTCAGTGTCATATTCTGATGCCTTGCTAAAGCAATTGGGATGCTCTAACATGGGCGGGTCATAGACGTTAGGGAACTAGAGAAGAGCCTAATGTCTTACAAGCCGCTGTCTTAAGAGGTAATCAATAGAATGGATCGAGTACTGCTGAGGATAAATGCTTTTGAGTCAAGATAATGCGTGTTGTGTGTGCGGTGCAATGTGCCTGGTGTGTGCACTATGTTTGTGTATGTGTGAGTTCACCGTCTACTGCTGACATAGTGACATGTAACTATAATAACGACATGCAGTCAGTTTCACCATCATAACTACAGGTTGTAAACACTGCCGCGAACCAACAGTTGCAGCCTTAAAGGGATAGTTCAGGTGTTTTGAAGTGAGGTTGTATGAGGAACTTATCGACAGTCAGTGTATTATCTACAGTAGATTAGGGTTCGCATGAGTACAGGGACAGAAATAAGGCAAAGCAACTGCTGTGGATGGGGGTAGCAGCAAAACGTATTTTAGCTATCTAAAAGAAAGGCCCCCCCAAAAAAAAGTGTAATATTTGACCTTGCTGTCAGACAGCTGTTTTCAACGAGGAACTGAAGCTGTTGTATCCATTTATGCTCTCGCCAAAGCCACCAGACTCCATTCAAAAACTGTAATTTTATCTCGCAGAACACCGGGGTTGCTGATCTGCGGCTGCTTCGATCGGATAGTTTCTGTGTGTCCTGACTTTTCTTATTTCGGGTTCACCAAGGTCACACAATAACAGAAACAAACTAAACGGTCGCTGCTTTTGGTGAACTATAATATGTTTTGCTGTCCCCCGTCCACACCGGTATATTGCTTTGTTTCTGAGCAGTAATTCCTGTGTGCTCCTCCAAGCTGGGAGAGTGTCGACCGTCATCTATAGCAGATAATACACTGACTGTGTAGAAGTACCTCATACAACCCCTGCAGAGAGCAAATCCATAAACATGTTACCCTTTCGTGTCTCTGGATTCTTTCCCATAAAATAAGCTAGTTCAGTCCGCTGAATCACTTTTAAAGCTCTAACAAGCAAATGTGTCTGTGGAGGGAACTCTGCAGTTTGGGCCAACAATAACTGCTGTTAAACTTTGTTATGAAGTATGTGCAGAAGCACCGTATGTGCCTTGTGTAAATTGCTGCTCGGGGCAGTGCAGTGGCTCTGGGCAAAGCTGTCAGATCAAGTGTAGTCCTTCAAATGCCACCCAGAGCAAATTGAACCAGGTGTACAGAACTTGATGTAAATTAAATGTTTTATGAATGTATGACTCTAGGCTGATGGAGCTGTGTTTAACTAGGCTTAGCTGCAGCCCAGACTTTTCCCTCCTCAGTGGAGCCGTTTGGATCAGTACACAATCACATAACTGCAGATGCTCCCCTGCCGAGGAAAGTTGCTCAGCTGGAGTCTGTTTGTGTTTGGCGTACACACACACACACACACACACACACACACACACACACACACACACACTCCACTCACCTATGTGCCTCACGCCCCAGCCTTGATTGGAAGCCAGACTGACGAGCTGTTTATTTTAGGAGTTGATTTCTCTCCCTTCTCTATTTTTGTGTCCCTCGCCGGGCTGTCATGCTGCTGCATCTGGCCGATCGATAATGTAATTCTTAACCAGCGGCTGCTGCGCGCTGGAGTAATTACCTCCTCCATTATCTGACCACATCTCTCATTATACTGTAAGCAGCCTTCATGAGATCCACAGGCTGAAAGACATGCGGGGGGGGGGGGGGGGGGGGGGTTAGGTTAGTGTACACTCGTATACACTAAAGACTGATAAGCATGCATCAACTCCCTTTACATACTATTATACTGGAGTACTCCAGAAGACAAACAGACAGACAGGCTTGTCACCTTCCTTCACTCCTTCGCCTTTCTCTTCCTGTCTTTGCCCAGTCAATCAGATAGCCATTAGCCGGTATTGGTCCCAAGGGCTAGTCTCTCACATACTGCACATCCATGGGAGCATTTCAATTCAGCAAGATGGCTCACCTCCTCGCCTCACTGTGATAGCACTTGCAGCCCGGGGGAAATAAAATATAGTCGCAACCAAATCAAATTCACAGCACCATGGACGGGGGGGTGGGGGTGGGGAGGATGCCACGGATCAGCATGTAACAGGCCTGTTTAGGCTCCTTCTGCAGAGTTTCTTGAGTCGCACTGGGGGTTTTGAGATCGTTAACATCTCCAGGGCTGCATACGTGATTTCCGCTGTGGGTAACTGCCTGAAGCTGGTGCTGGGAATTACTTGAAAAAAAGCATTGAGCATTTTTATTTATTGTCTGTATTTGTAAAAACAGCTGCTTAGAAGGCTAAATACTACAAACCCTATCTCAAGATCTTCTCTTTGAAACTCCACAACAAAGCCCTTTTTTTCAGCAATACTGCTCTTGTTAGTCTTTTCAGCAAAGGCTACTGTCATGGTGCATTAGCATTTGCCACAGAGATAAAGGCCAGCGTGTGGCAGAAGCTAGCAGGTCACTGCATTTAATGACCTTTGTAGATGCGACTGATACAGCTTTTTATCCTGCTTGTAGCAGAGTACTGGACCAGTGCGCTTCACAACAACTGAGAGGTGCATTAGTTATGGTATTACTCTGTATTAGTTAAGAGATTTTGAAATAAGTTTCCATAAGAAAGACAAATAAGTATACAAGCCAACACTATCAACCTGTGTGTGTGTGTGTGTATGTGTGTGTAAACGTCTGCGTATTCATGCATTTCAGTCCGTAGCTGCCCTTGTATCCATCCTCCTTCTTTTTGCCTTGTTAAGGGAGACGTGGTGCGACCTGTGAGGAAGAAATCAGCGCTATGTTGTTCATCATCAGCTGTCTCTCTTCCCCGGCCCCTCGGCTTCTCGTTATACGCCCGGCTATCTGCTGGATGGCAGTGTGCTAATGGTGTCAGCGGACTTCAATTAGCTCTCCGCCACGCTCTAGCGCGCAGTCCTTTTCTGCCGGAGAGGGGCCTTAAATTGTCTGAAATACCAAAGTCATTAAGTGTGAATGGTTAATGGGAGTTTAAACAGAGAGGGAGTGAGGAGCAGGCAGGCAGGGCACCGCAACATCGCCCAGCTGGACGGTTTCAGTCTTTGTTTTCCACTCTTCCCCTCTGCTGACTGGCTGAAGGTGTATAAACACATTACTTCTGTAGAGGTGGGGGAATGACTCATGACTTTTCTGGCAACGCACTGCAAATTACTCTTTTTTTCTAAGACTCTTAGGATGGTTCATTTGGAACATAAGCACATTTTAATTCAATACACTTCAATTAACTTTATTTCCAACCCCCCATAGCCCATAGGTAGAAAGAAGGAAAACAGGTGAAGTATAAGAGAGGTATTTACACTCATTTAAAATGACCATTACATTAAATCATTGGTGTTCGAAATTTAGAGAAAGGTGTTGCTAATGTGCTCATACATATATATTGGCACATTCAAATGGATCCATTTTCCTGAATCGTAGACATTCCTCACCTCTCACAATGGGTTTCAGAATTAGTCTGAATTGACTTTGTTAGTAATGAAAGCGCTATTGATCCGCGTGTCTGAAAGTATTACACACTGGCATAGCCTCAATCGATCAATCAATCAATGACCACACATCAGAGGTCTGTTGAATTTGGCTTCGGTGCAGCATGGTGGGTAAGCTCATTACAGCGGTGTCAGAACATCAAAACCCAGACATCAACATCAGTATTTACAAGATAAAACAAAGGTTTTAAGAGCAGTGCAACGATCAAGGTTAGTGAGAAGTGTTCAGATTTGTTTTTGTAGTGGGGACATTTTTTTTAAATGATATGATTTGACAGGCAGGGACCTTAGCGCCTCTTAGAGGAAATCAGCTGGAAGAGGTGGTGGGCCGGGTGAGAGCAGTCAAAGATGGTTTTTGTTGCTCTTTCGGCTATGCGCTTGTGACATAGAGATTCATCTGATGGGGGGGGGGGGGGGCAATAATCTTGGATGATTTATTGACGATGCGCTGCAGTTTTGTTTTTGCGTGTGCGACTGTCCGTGCTGCCATACCAAACTGTTATGGATGAGCTGAGTGTGCTCTCAATGAAGACTGTGTAAAAGTGAAGGAGAAGGCTTTGTTTTGCTGTCTTTGGGGCAAAAAAACAGTCCTTGCCGGGCTTTTTTTTTTTTTGGTAACATGGTTTGTATTGATGTATTTGAGCGGGTTGCCGATGTGTAAGCCAAGAAGAATGAGTCAGTGATGGTCATGGGTCCTCCTGTATGGGGGGGCACGGGGTCTGTGCCTTAAATCTGTAATAGGTTCCTGTGTTTTAGATGTGTTGAGCTGGAGGTTGTTATCAAGGCTCTAAGTGGTTGCTTGGGCCACCTGCTCAATGTATCTGTCTTAAGAATGATGACTGAGATGTGGCGGGATGTGAAGTGGTTTGTGTTGAAGGAAAGGAGCCAGGGTGAGAGGAGGCACCCCTGGTGGGGGCACCTGTGCTGAGGGTCAGCGGGCGAGGTGAAAGGCTAATCATCCTAACCCTCTGGAAGCTCCTGATCCAGTGGCATATGCAGGGGTCAATGCTCACGTCCAACAGTTTATTGATGAGATTGAATTGGCTTTTTTTGTATTGAAGGCCAAGCTGAAGACAATGAATAGGATGCAGGCATGCGTGTTAGGAGACTCCAAGTGTTGCAGTGTGTGGTGGAGGGCTATGTAAACAGCATCCTCAACAGACCTATTGGCTCGGTAGACAAAATTATAAATATCCATCAGAGGGGTTGTGATAGATTTCAAACAGGAGAGGATGTTGAGCTTAAAACGTCTCCATGACCACAGATTTAATTGGTCTGAAGTCGTTGTGGCAGGAGATCTTTGTTGATTTTGGCACAGGGATTATTTTACTGTTCAAGTTCTTTGAGAGTATTTTGGGCAGAATAATGTGGATGTTTTTTTTTCTTTTTCTTTCTTTGTGTGAATACAACAGCGCCAATTCAGTCCCAGTCTTCCCCGGAGCTGCAAAGGAGACTTCCAGCAACCAGAGGAAAGAGGATAACTGTGAGCCAAGAGACATGCAAAGGCTTTATGAGACGGCAGGTGGTATTTTGCACACTTTCAAATTTTCACACAAAAAGGCAAAGCCTATATTGTGTGGATGTTCATTATTTCTGGACCAGAACTAGGAGCAGAAGGGGCAAACTTTGCGTGACAACACCCCCTCTAGGCCCAGAGAGAGTGGGCACTTCTCCCCCTAAGCATGTGAGGCTTCCAAAAGCTGAGAGAAGATCATTTCTTTTCATCTCATCAAACAACCCAGGAGCACAAAACATCTACCTCTGTGCTCAAGTACAATCTTTCTTGGCCAGGAGAGACATTTAGGCACAAAGGCTGCCAGTGACAATGTGCCAGATCAAGTATTGGCATATCTAGGTTGTCTAGACACAGCAGGTGTCTGGAAATAGAATCCATTTATTTCTGTCTCCCTGCTCCTCCAACGTTTACAGCCAACCAAAACTGACTGCCAACAATACTGCATGGCAAAAGCAGGGTGCTGTCTCCTACAACAAAGACTACCTTGTAAAAGGTAGATAATCATATTTACAGTTCGCTTGAACTGAACTGACAATTTTTTTGGTCACATGATCAAATAAAAAATATGTTGATTTAAGTCCTATTGTAAAACAAAACCATCATACAATTGTTATGGTTTAAATAAAAACGCAAACAAGATAATTAAAATGAACTGAAACGGAAATGACTTTCCTCATAGAATGTAGGACCCTGACTACATTATAAATGTAGAAAAAAATGACTTACTTTAACTTGATAAACTCAAACTTCCATTCATCTCAGAGAGAAAAAAAGCTGTTTCAACTTGTCAATGTCACCTTTTGATGGGTGGCCCCCCAGTGATCAATCATTGTTGTCAGGGACCCTCCCTCAGGAGTGAGCTTCAGAGCCGCTGTTTCAACTGATGATTGAATACATGTTGTGAAATGCATCATTTTTTTCCAATCGTATATAATGTTGACATTGCATCTGGCTAGTACTTCTAGGAAAATACATACAAAAATGAAGCCTGCACATTGTTGTCGTGGACGTACAGTTCCAGCTTATACATGGTGTTTAAAAATGAAAGTCTATTACTGCTGAAAAGCTCAGCGCTCACATTATTCTGGTTTCAAAAGCAGAGAATAAAGACTGTAAATAATCTCTCTGAAGTGACCTGTCAATTATAGAAAGACATAGCTATCAAACTGAGTAGGCTCAGTGAAGCTACTCAATGGTGAAAAACAGTGAGATTGATAAATCACAATAAACTAATAATCTAAAGAGTTTATAGAACAATAATGTCAGGAAATAACAGAGCATGAATAATACTTAACTGTGTTATGTGTCCAAGTAAAATTGCATCGTAAATATCTGAATGGTGATATTTTCTTATTATACTGTACTAGTTATAATCCTATAGCTTACTAGCTATCCTGTAATAGAAAAGCAATACAGTTTATGTAACCATCAAATGTTTTTTCCTAACTTTGTAGACTTTATACAAGTTAGACATTTAAAAGTTAATCAGAGAGGTCCTTTTATAACCCACCCAAGCCCTCAAAACTCACACCAACCCACTCCTGGACCCCCTGCAGAACCAATAGGTCTGTAGACGACTCAGGCTACATCCACACTACTACATTAACGCATATACAAAACGCATATCTTTTGCTAAGTTTAGGACTAGCATCCACACTACTCCAGAGATTTAGAACCCCAGAAATGGGGGCTTTGAAAACGCTTCCAACTCTGTGTTAGTTCAAAAACTCTGATGCAGACACCAACCCATAGAGACTTGCTCTTACCCTAACGATAACCCCTTCTAGACTAATCCTAACCCTTACCCTAAACTTAAACCAAGTCTTTCTCTAAATTCTTAGGATTTACGTCACGGAACGTTGCATTTTGTCCCCGTTAGGAAAGCGAGTCCCCACAACGTAAAAATATTCATGTCCCCACAAGACGGGTACAACACACACACAAACACAGAAAAATAACACTGTCCTCGGTGAGTATATCAACAACTCTTATTATGAAAAGGATATGAGGTGTGTGAATCATTTCGAGGCTTGACTTTTCAGCTTTGGTTTCCTTCCATCCATCAGTTCTTCTTCCTCTCCGTTCCCGTTATTACTCCTCGCTAGGTGAATTTACACACACAGCTCGTCCCATTAGGAGACAAATTAGTTGAGAATGGGTTTTTTTTCACAGATATCTCTCCAGTACCATCATCACAGTCGAACTTGCTATTTTGTTGTGAGTGTGATGCTCAGTACACAATTAACAGACCAGTTTTAACACTGCTCCACAGGCCCTGTGTATTTCCAAGCCACTTCATAGAGTAGATTTTACTTTGACTTTGAGCATCATAAATACTAAGATATGCTGCTGAAATGAAATAGACTTGGCCTCAGTCCACAGCTCTCCTACTCTCTGATCCTCTCTCCATCTGGGATTCATCGTCACAAATAAAGTTAATCCTGCCAACTGACTGATGCCCGCGGCCTTACAGTACAGAGCCGGAACACAAGAAGTGACGTGCCTACCGTAAGCATTTCATCATGTGCCTGTTCAGGGTGTGGCCGTTCCTAACCAGCCGATTGCTTGGCCCCCCAGAAGTGCGGCTTGCAGCTTACTCAAGAGCCGCTCATTGCTGATTGAGGGAAGTGAAGAAGGGTTCGGTTGCAGTCTTAGCGTATCCAGCATCCAGCCGCAAAAGTCAACTGAAGTCAATGAGCCACAGCCCCGTAAATACTGCACCGAGCTCCATCGCTTGTTTATGCAAAGTGTATTACTATAAAACACGTCCCGTGTTGAAATTGCACCAACTTCGGCACTGCACAGCAGTACATCCAAGTGTGAAGTATCTGATAGAGATATGCAAAGGACACACACACACACACATACACACACACACACACACACACACACACACACACACACACACACACACACACACACACACACACACACACATACACACACATATACACACACACACACACACACACACACACACACACACACACACACACACACACAGAAAGAGATTCCTTGCTTTATAGTTAGATGCTTTCGTCCCTCTTGCGCTGAGTCAGTTAAAAAGTAAAATGTGTAATACTTGAGGCACACTAGATCCTTTAATAGCTAAATCTGTCTTGGCTTTTGTAAGATATGGATTCGGCTATATGAACAGATGAACGAGACTCAGCTGATTCAGTTTGAGTCTGAGATCGTCTGCTGTGATGAAGGAGTCTTGCCGCTCGTTGTAGGTGTCCATCTCCAAGATCGACGACCGGGCCAGTTTGGCACGGGATCAGATATTATCCACAGGTGGCCGGGAACATCGTTTCTCTTTCATTTTCCTTTCCTTTGGTCTTACATCATGTATGTTAGACACTCACTCAAGAAGCTGCTTGCGAGCCATCAATTTAGCTCAGCGAAGCTTCTCACCCACACTGTTCTAACAGCTTTGGCTTGGTTTGAATGACTGAGGTAGTCTTGGCAGGTTAAAGAGGTATGCAGATGGCAATTATTCTGCCATTTGAAATGATAAAAAACAAGAAAAATTGCAATGATATGAATATATTTGAAAGCAATAACTTTTTTATATGTTTAGGATTTCTTTTTAAATGGTCCATATGCATTGTACATATATATGTACATATAAAAAAAGATTAGAATTGTGCCTGTTGACAGTAGCAGTGGCTGCTACTGGACCATTTTCCTTTCTGTTAGTTTGCCAGGTGTCGGATGGCAGCTGCAGGACGGCTGTGTTGTTGCTGCTCTGTCAATTAAAGCAGACGGTAAGTATCCTGTTGTCGTTGAGAGAATAGTCATTGTGGCAGACTGTGGGTGTCATCATCAATCACAGTTCCCATTGCTAAATATTGGCATTGATGCCTCACTTGAATAGGACAAATGATGCAATCGGAGGCGTGAAATGAAGGATGGATTGGCTCGGTGTCTGTCATAGTGACCAGCGGGACCACGTTAGTTGTGCTGCCTTTGTTTCTGCTATGTAGTGCTTTTTTTCTTTCTTTATTACATCCTCTATCTAAGGTTATGGTGTGGGATTTACTTTTAGCTGGGTCTTAGTTTTGAATTCAGTTTTGTTTTGGTCACTTTTTTGTACTTTGTTGCACTACTTTTTTAGCCAGGAGCATTGGCTCTTAATTAAGGACGGAAATATCACTCAGCACGTCCACTACGTGCCACTGTGTAGCATTTCTCTGATTTTAAAATCAGAGAAAGTGAAGACTTTTCATTCAATTTTTCTCAAGCCACAAAGTCTGTTTTTAGTTTTGCTATCTTTATCTTATAGTTTTGGTTTAGAATAATGACATCTTGATTCATAATCACTGCGGAGCCTCTCACCGCTCCACTCCGCACCTGCGAGTAACACCTGAACTCATTTGCTCACAGCATTGTAAAGTGGCTCATGCGCTATCTAGATTTATGAGTCTCGGTTCAGCTGCCGAAGAATGAAAATTAAATTGGACACAGTTATACAGTGCTGTACAAACATCGGAGTGAAAAGCAATGCATCTACATTGACACATCTCTCCCTCTCAGACACACACACACACACACACACACACACACACACACACACACACGCACGCACACTTCGTTCTCTAGTTTTTGTGAAGAACTGCTGTTGCTGCTTGTAAGGCGCCCTAAAACGCCAGCTTGCGTGTGCGATGACGCCAGCAGCTGAGACCTCCCCACTGGTGATTCATTGCTTTAATCACTCCGGCTCTCCAACCTCTTACCAGCCATGGCAGGGTTTGACACATCACTGCCTTCTCAGAGCACTCGCACCATTTGTCCTATTTAGGACACTCCGTCTCTCCCCTCCTAGACAATTAGATATTGGAGGTGCAGTGTTGTGTACCGAGCTGGTAAAATACAGCAGAGCCGGCGCAGGTTGAACTGATGTGAAGAACTGTGCGTGGTCACCCCCAATTCACCGGTTTTCTTAAACGCCTCCTTCGTCACAGACCTCATCTGACCCACGTCACTGGAATATCAGAGAAACTGGTGAAAGAATATTCATCCTACAGATTGATGAGTGTCATCTAAAAACAGGCCTGTTTGTCTGGTTATCCAGCCTTTAACTCCTGTCTTGCTTTGCCTCAACCTCACTCTGTTTAATTCATAGTGGTCATAATATTATATCCACGGCTCAACAGCAACCTTTATGAACCTATTGATTTTGCCCCGGTCTGTCTTTTTATTGCCACATAAGGAGGAAAGTAGATAAGCTCAATCACTCCTCTTTTTTTCCCATTTGCCACCTACAGGCAGAGGCCTCGGTCGCTCTATAGTCGATAGCGGAGTCCCATCGTATGTCAAATATGAACTGGGGAGAGTTTGTTGTTGAAACTAAGGTTTCTAGCAGTCCCAACTGTGCCACTATTTGGAGAAACCTGTGACAAACTGAAGAGAAAGAAATCTCACAGACGAGTCACTCTCAGAGAAGACGAGGGCAGGATGGTTTGCTGGCTGAGAAAGTCATACTGGCACTCAACTCTCACACAGAGATAAGAGGTTCGTCTGAAGTCAGCTCCAAAGCGGATGTGACGGCTCATTCACTCCCACTCCTAAGGCTTTTTTAGTTTGCTCTCCTCACTTCATTTATTGCCCAACTTTTCACAACCGTCCTCTCCTGCACTGACTGTCTTCCCCAACAAAAGCAAGGCAGCAAATTACACGCGTATGTGACGATGGATCATAGTGAGCCCGTGTGAATCTGCTGAGATGTCGCCCCCAGAGGAGGTTCGGCAGCAAGTAGGGCATGTAGCTTGTGTTGATGTTTCACTCCCAGTGTGAGGGAGAGACCAGCTCCCATGAAGCCAAGACATTCAGCCAGATTCAGAGGCTCGAGAGGAGCTGGTGTTCACTTCACACATAGCCAATGCGGTTTGTTTTTGTTCTGTGGGATCAGATTAACCTTCTCTGATATACTGCATGGCCAAAACAGCTGACCACAAATCCATATGTTGCTATGACAGCTTTGCTTGCTCTGAATGGCCGCCATTATCAGTTGTCATCCGGAGCATAGATTTGAGTTGGTATGGTCTTACTCTAACTAGCTCAGTAGGCTGTTATCATCTATTGGTAAGTTGGATCATAACAATCTAAATTGTAGTGGCCATAGCTATTAAGCCAGGAGCAAAGAAGGAAGTCGGGTGACATAAAGGGGGACAAAGTCCACATATGGAGGGTGGATGGGTTGGTCAAATAAACACATGATTTTTACCCAGGAGACCACTGATCATGTCCAACAGACATGACACGGTTGGCGGCTCAAGTTCAATCCGGGGCACTCTGATGGTTCCCTCTGGAGCAGGCGGTATGGGGATGGAAGGCTGGGTCATCGTTAATATATCACAAATATATATTTTATATACATGTGTATATATAACTGACTAATGGTTCTAATAACTGACTAATTGCAGACCTTTAAAGGACTGACAACATTTGAAACAGGCGACAGCTTTCATTCCCACAAGATTTTGGATTTTTTTACTCCCTTTCCGCCACAAGAGCATCAGTGAGGCCGGCCTCTGATGATGCTGGTGCGATAAGGCCTCATATATCAGGCTCGCTGTCGGTGCTCCAGTTCAGCCCAAAGGTGTGTGATGAGGTTGAGGTCACATTCTTCCACACCAACATGGGTTTTTTGTGGGCCTGGCCTGGCTCTGTGCATAGGGAGACACCCTGTTGAAAGAGGAAAGGGTCTTGCCCAAACTATTGTCCATAATGTAGTTGCATGATATTCCCTTAAATGAAGACAATTGGCTTATGCAAAATAAATCAAAGAAAAAAAAAAGAAGAGAAAAGTATAAGTCCTGTATATTGTCAGGCAAAATTACGTGAGTTATTAATTTAATTTCTTTCATGGTATATTTACTTCTGCCCACTGAGTGATGGAAAGAAGGAATTAGCTGGCGAACAGAGAGCAAAGTGAAGAAGAGAAAGGAGAAGCTCTGCCGCCTTGTGTGTGTGTGCATAACTAAAGAATCAAATGTTTACTTTTCATGTACCACTTTCTCCTGCCAGGGCAGTATGTCTGTGCTGTTGGCAGTTGGTATGTTTTCTGAGAGACAGTAAGCCACAGAGAGAAGTTCTGTTTGGATCACAATGCAGGGATCAGCTCTTTTCTGTCTCGGGGAAGATGGATTCGGGAGCTTGTCGTCTCTGTATATTCCATGCCCTGCTGTCACAGAATGGGACTGTAGGTCTGTCAGTCACAGTGTCACGACTAGGGCTCTCAGTGGCCCCCGCAGGCCTTTCCCCTTTGGCGTAAGTTGGTGATGCCACACTCAGATGACTGCTCCTTTCATTCTGAGGGCTGCTGCCTGTCAAAACTGTCTGCTTGACAAAAAGGATTGATCTGAAGAAACTTAAGAGTGTGTGTGTGTGTGTGTGTGTGTGTGTGTGTGTGCATCACATTGCAAAACTTTTCCCAGTTACAAATAGGACACTTGATTAAATGTTGAAATAATACTTTTTTTTCAAAATAAGAGTTTGTTTACAGCAAATAATTTGACTCCATTCAGTCTTTTGGAGAGCCAAACCCCCACCGACTCACACAGGACCGTTGTGTAGCTGTCACTCACACGCTGCGGTGATGTCGAGGGTCTCTGCACTGAGACAGAGCCGTCCATGATCTGTCCATGTTTGTACACTAAGTGTGTGTGTGTGTGTGTGTGTGTGTGTGGGAGTGTGTGTGTGGGAGTGTGTTTGTGTGGGCGTGTCAAACCACAGAGGAGAGGGAAGTCAATCTCAAATGTAATGAAAATGCAAATCGACTCTCTTGTGTCGACCTGCGCTGTCAATCAGCCGCACAACACTCTATCGCCTTTCAACCCCTCACAAAAACGTGCCGCAATCAACCCGGACGTGACTGGATCAAATCACTATGCTGAGCCATTTCCCTCATTCATTACAGATAAATCCATCTCCCTTATTGTTATGTTCTCTCCTCGTGTCTGCTCTCTATTCCTCTATCGATTTCTGTCATCCCTCCGTTTATCTGATCTGTTTTGTCTTTATTCCTCCTATTGACAGTTTCCCTCCATCCCCTGCAGAGGGAGGTTTAGTAATTGGTATAAACATTTTTAAAAAGTTGGTGAAATGAAAAACAATAAAGGTAGCTGGAGGTGAATGGGGTGATTAATGGTTAGTAATTAACCCTAGGCTCTGTTTTCAATTAGAGTTCAGAGGTAATGGATTGTTTTTTTGTTAGTTTCCAGACTCTGAATTAGCCCGTCTTTGTTCGGTAGAACAGGCAAGGCAGGATGGAAGGAGTGAGTTTGATCCAAAAACCGTGGGGGTCTTAATTAACAAAGGGAGGCTTATTACATTGCCTGGTCTAATTTCCTCTTTTTTGGTTTGAACTTCTGTGCAGCAGACTTACAGAAACCGGTTCAGATCAATCCTATTGCAAACATGTAACCTGTATTCGTCAAAAGCAGCTTTCACATTTGATGGACAAGTAGCACAGGAGTTTGATCCACAGAAATGTGTGTTGTAGACCAGAAGAATGGCTTTGAGCATGAGTGGATTGAATGATTGAGTTGTTCTGGCAATGAACAACAGGAGTATACACACAGATCCTTCACAGTGCTGTGTCTGCTCTACTGTTTCAGGATGAGAAACAAGAAAAAACTGTAGTGTAATGTTCATTTAGAAACATTTTAAACTCGGAAACAAGCTGCAAATACGACACAAGTGTAGTATCACCTTTAAATTTGTATATATGGCAATATTGTTAGATGCCTATTTACTCATCCAGGCATGTTCCTTAGAGGATTATCAGAGAATAATGGACTTACATGTTTTGGTCTCCTCCAACTCGCGGGGGAAACATCTGGCTTTTTAGCTTGCAAATGCTCCACTATTTTTACCAGCTAGTCACTTATGTTGGCACTGTTTTTGTGGTGCTGGGCAGGTAGCACACTGTGTGGCCAGGAAAAAATGAACTCTGAGCTTAAAGACAATATAACGCCCCATAAAGCTGATGGGAACTGCAGTTGGGTGATAATTTCCTCTGGGTTCTTCCCTTCAAGCAAACCCTTTCACATATACAAGTTGTCATGTAAGCCATTGTTTAAACACAGTATATTAAGAAATATTGATTGTAGATGCTTCAAGTTTTAAGTATGATTGATTGATTGATTGATTGATTGATTGATTGATTGATTGATTTTCATGGCTTATCAGACAAAGAAATAAAAAACTGTTATTTACATGATCTCAAGATATTAGAAGACAAAGAAAACACAACGAAGCAGCAGACATTCAACATACAAACTAAACACTAAAGCAATCCTGAAATCCAAAACCACGTCATCACAATTTAATACAAATACAAAGTAACTTAAAAACAAGGACAGCTAAAAAAAAAAAAAAAAAGGAACTTCTGGCTACATTAGTAACTCGAGGCACTATGAATGAACTGTATGATAGTCATGCTGAGGATGGACCATTGTTATCTTAGAACACAAACACCGTTGATATATTGTATATATACTCTAAGCTGTTTTTCAACATCTGAAAAATAATATAAATTGAATCAATGAGGGTACAACACCTGCTGTTGCACTGCTCTGTATGGGTGAATTATTCTTGACTTGTTGATGAAAACACCCGTAATGACATCATTAATTTGGTTGTGGCCAGAAATGCAATTGGCTTAGAAATGAGGACCAATATTTTGAAGTGTGATTCTGCAGATTTGATACTTAAACTGTCCAGGCATGTGGACGGGCTTGTTTATTTGGGTTGTTTGTTGAAGTCCATTAATGCTGACTCTTGATGTATCTTTCCATCTGGCTGTTGTCCAATTTTTGCCATATCTTAAGAACTGCAACACTAACGTTGTTTTCCTTTATTGCAGTTTCTCTTCACTGCCAGAGAAAAATTAATTTGATTGGCTGCCACAGATGCGTGGCACTGATATGTGATTTGTCTACGTGATCAGACTTTGGAGTCTGCTGTCCCCATCTTAACTCCTTTTGTGACAGCAATGTATATTTATACTGTATATATATAATGACCTCACTCGATTACAATCACATTTTGTGAAGCAAAACACTTCTTACTCTTTGTTCCAAAAAGATGCATTTAGAAATAAGGAAGTGACTTTGACCTTTGCTGGCTCCAGAAGCATAAACTCTACTGCTGCTGTCCCGATGAACAGCGTCTCTATTGGCTCACAAAACAGGATCACCGATCTTATCCACGTTATATATGCTGCACTACCATTTAGGGATAGCAAATAGTAGGTAAAAGATGCTTTGGAGATCCAAACTCAATTAGTGAGACCATTTCATTCGACATTAAAAAACGTCCCGGGGTGTAATTTATTATCCTATTCTAGAGTATAAATATAAACTTAAACATGCACTGGCAGTTCTCTGGCAGCTTGCATGCTAATCTTTATGTCAACATCATGCAAATTCATTTAAATCCAATGTTTACAATTTGAAAAGTCAATAAAAACGTACCTTAATTAAAGGTCCAGTGAAAGACATTTAGGGGGATCTATGGGCATAAATAGAATAGGGTATTCATAACTGTGTTTTCACAACGAGCCCTTCATGTCTATGGAATGGGACCTCTTCATGGGGTCCGCCATGTTGCACCGCCATGTTTCTACAGTAGCCCAGAACGGACAAACCAAACGAGGGGGGGGGGGGGCAATCTGCAACCTCACCACTAAATGTTAATATATCCTACACACTACTCCTTTAATTAACATAAAGCTTTGAAATATATAGAACATGTTCAGTTCTTTCTGCAGGAAGCATTTAACTAAATCAATTTATTTACAAAAAGAATCAGATATTTTGCAAATGAAGCAAGTGGGATAATTGAGATTAATTGAGGGCAACTTTATCACTGTGGTGCGCTGATTAGTTCTATAATCGCTCATCAAATTGTTGTGATTTTTTTTCTTCTACTCATTACGTCATTATCTCATTCTCAGATTTGTGTTGCTCCCTCTGTTCAGATTGGTTTTAGATAATTGAACGTGTGAAAATCAAAGCTTTAGATAATCCTGCGGGGTGTGCACCGACATTTGCAAGCAAAAGGGATTTCTTAACCCTCACACACCACAAGTCTGTCTTAAAAAGAGGTGGAGAAGACAATCAGACTGCCAGCTGTGTAGTCTGCCTGCAGCATAATCAGCGGGAGTGTATGGGCTGCTCTGGTTATTATAGACTTTAAATAGCAGTTAATAAATGAAGTGAAGCGCTGACAAGAAGAATAGTGATCTTTAAATCCAGTCTCACTAAAAAGATTTATTTATTTTAAGTATAAGTATTATGTCTTTGCATTTAAAGCATCTCTGTAAAATTGTTTCGCTTTTTTCTTTGCATTTTCATGTACTTTTGCCAATGCCTTAGGTTCTCCACAGTGAACTGCCCCCATGCCCAGTAACTAACTCACACCATGTGAGACACTGCTTTGCACTTTGTTATTTTCAAAGTCATCCGCCCCCCTTTGGTAAGAGAGTTTGAAGCGGCTGAAATCTGATAACAACTTTGTGTGTTCTTGTGAAACAGTTGAAACAAATGTCCCTGTATGCTGTCCTCCCTTTGTCTCTGTCTGTTGATAGATGGATCATGCCCGCCTTCTGGTTCAGTCATCCATCCTCCAAGAAAAAGTGTAAAGCATATACCATCGCTAATAAATGTTGTGTCTCTCTATCTTTACACCTCTTGCTGTGTGTCTCTTTGCCAGTGTTTGTCTGTTAGTGTGTTCTTCACAGGTATATTTGTATTCTGCTGTGTTGTTGTATTTGCTAAATGGTGTTGTGTACTGTTTGACATTTTTTTGGACCCATATGTGTTTTATGTGTTTGTTTGCTTTTTTGATAAAAGTTTTTTTTCACTAAAACTCCATTTGGAAACTTGGTCACACAGCAGAGAGGAACTGTGTTGAATCCCTCCTGAAAGAGTGTGTCGATGGGACTTTGGCTGCTAAAATATTTTGACCACATTTGCCAAAATGCCATATTGATTAGCTGACAGACCCCAAATCCATAAATTATTGATTGGTTTAGTTACAATCATTTAGCAAGGTCGTACAGTGGTACAGTGCCAGTTATATCTATTTTTCTGTAGCCTCTACTATACAGCAGAGCTACAATGTGCAAAGTTTCTAACCAAATACAAAATAGAAATAGAAATAAAATAAATGACACATTGTGGTAATGCATTTATCCCCAGCCTGATTCTGGCTTTATTATAATCAGAGTACATTTTAGGGTATTAAACATTTGTTCAGGCCCCTAATTCCTATACTAACATCAACCACAACAAAGCGATACAAAAAGAAAGTGCAACAACACCGAATGCACAGCGCAAAATAAGTGACAAACACACTGAACATCAGGGCTGCCTTTTGTTTTTATTACACAGCGCCTGCTTCTTCTGTGCCTGCGGTGGCTTCACAGATGCTGGTTAGCACCGCCTCGGGCTGGATGCTGTTTCAAGGTAGACAGCTCATTAACAATAGTGACAAGTGCTGAGGTGGAGGAGGACTGGACCAGCAGAAGAAACAAAAAAAAAAAGCTGCATATTATAGCTGTGACAGGGCCTGCAGCACTCTGTCCACTCGAGAATCAGACTTAATACCTCTGCGGTTCTTCCAATGACATAATACTATTCACTGCTGCGGTGGGCAGCTCTTGCCATTCTTTAAAATCCAATCGATCATACAGACAGTACAAGATGTTGTGACAGATTGATTAGAGGAGAGCCAGGGTGAAATGTCTGTATTTGTTTTGTAGGAGGGTGAAGCAAGGTGTTCTCTCTGTCTGACTAAATGCTTTTTAAACTTGAGCTATTTCTACTACTGCGTGTGCATGTTTATGCCTGCAAGTGTGTGTGTGTGTTTGTTTATGTATTTGTGTGTATTAGAATGCATGCACACACACACACACACACACACACACACACACACACACACACACACAAACAAACAAAAGGTGTACAAATCCCGTGTTTGCCCAGTGCTTTTCCCGCTGATAGAGCAGAACTATTCCCACAACCCGCAGAGAGGGACAGCCCGCACGGGCGGCGGGCTGTCAGTCAAATCCACATGTAGCAGGGCAAGCGATGCATGAAGGGAGTTTGAGATCGCGCTGTCATCTTCAGTCTGGTCCCCTGCAGATCTCCCCCTTCTGCCTCCATTTTTCCTCCAACGCTCCGCTGGACACAAAGGCTGTATAATCTGTGCCGCGACAAAAACTGACTGCAAATAATCCAACTGAACAAATAAGAGGGTTTGAAGTTGTAGCTCGGGGTCCCACCCCCCCACCCCCTCACGTGTTTGAGCTCAGTCTATGTAGTGGTGAAGTGGTGTGTGTTGTGTGGGTGTAATTTTAAGTGGCAACTGAGGGAAAAAAGGCTTGTTATATTCAACTCTATGTGGTATTATTCCATCTTTTCCTTTCATTTTAGTTGTTTCTACACCAACACCTGCCGCTGGGTGCCGCTGTTGCAGCCTGCTCACATTCGCTGTCCGAGGTGCTGAAATGATTTTACAGCGATGCTCAACACAGAGCTTCCCACAGTGTTCCCGTCAGTCAACACCAAATACACACACACACACACACACGACAACTGCCTAAAGCAACATGAAATGCTCAGATAACTCATTCCACCTCCAAAGACCCCCAGGTCACCAGAGGAGCCGGTGATCCACTCCAACTTGGCTAAGGTTGAAAACCCCATAAAAGTCATGCTCCCTTGACAGTCTGCACAGAAGAAGCGCAGGCTGTAGTAAACTGGTAAATGCTTTTTCTAGCACTGAGGCAGCAACATGGAGTGTTAAGGTTTTGAGTGCTACTTGAGTTCTTTTAATGTCACAACATGAAAAGCCGTAGATGGCGCCATACAGAGGTGAATGCGCTTGCGGGGGCTTCAGATCATCCGGATCTATCCATCAGTGCCGCTGGACCAGCGTCAAGTCAGCTGAAGTGACAACGAGACAGGAAATAGTGGGGATTCTCCTCCCAAATAATACAAAAGCAAAACCAGCGTGTGTTCTCACTGAGTAGCGTTCTCAGTGATTTAGCCTCCAGCCACTATACGGTAGTTGTGCCACTGAAATGGATTCCTAAACCTTTTTTTATTTTTATTTTATTAATGGGCCTCTTTAGATGTGCTTTGCAAAAAACATTGTTTATTACTTACAGTACGCTAACATCAAACATCACAAAGACATAGTGACATGATATACAGCCCAAAATGATCACACAGAAAGCAACATATTAACACACTTTTAATGTGACTTTTTCATTTTTGAACAATGTCCCCCCAGGTTTGTGTAGGTTATGATTCAAGCTTCTTTTAATATAAGTTTAACATGTTCCAATTTACATTTACAAATGTTGTTTAGGATGCTTTCCCCTATAGAAGTTAAATTAATGTATTTACATTTATACATTTTATAAAGATATAAAGAAAAATTGACATGATTGTTTACATTTGTTGCTCTGCCTCTTGCCATTCATAGAAATTGACTTTCATGAACAAGGCTTTTATTTCGAAAATATCAACCGGATTTAACTAAAGCTGGCTAGCTTGCCTCTTGAGAAGTGAACTCGTGCGATACGGCCACTTGCCACACTCGCTCTGGCTTCACCGGGAAGTTCACGCGTCCATGCAGCCAGCTCTCCACTCCGTGGAATCCTCCACTGGGACGACGTCGACGTCAACCGACACACACGTTCACCCAGATGTTTGACAACAACGCCATTTGTTTTGCTTTTTACAAAGAACTCACATCGGATATGACTCGGACGGTCGACACAACCTGCACGCGACTTCACCTCAGATTCAGAGTGTTTGCCTGACGCCGGAATAACGCTTTAAATGTCATTTTCAAACACTTGCTGAATGAAACTTTCCACCATTTCCTCCGGAGGAATAAAGAAGGACTCGTGGTTTGCCTTGTCCGCTTAAAAGAACCGAGTTGACCGCCGTTGTGGACCGCTGGATGGGACGCGGATAAAAAAAAAAAAAATGTTCGGTCAAGTCAAGTTCCACGTCGGGAGGTTAGCAACAATGTCAGGGGTCGCTCGTTTTGGGAAATGATTCCTGGCTGCACCGACGATAGAATTATGGTCAGAAGATGTCTAGTGACGTTCAAACCGTTCAGGTAAGAGACAAAGAGCTGACGACGGCATTTCCTCTACACAGGTTTTGTTCTCTATTTAACGTTATAGCCTCTAGCGGTGTGGTTGGATAGTATTGATTAAAATGAGTTCATGGCTTTGTGTGCATTATGTGGTGCCAACGTGTGTGTGTGTGTGTACTTGTGTCGCCACTCACCTAAACACAGGCATATGCACGCGCGCGCACACACAGATGTTTCTCCACTAGATGAATTAGACTAAGATAAAGGGACAACACGCAGCTATAAATCATGAGAGAGGGCTTGTGAGTAAGCCCGCACTAGCAGTCAGGCGAGCTCTAACTTAGTTTCTTACCGCGCGGATAGCTCCATTATCACTGTGTATCCAGGCTTTGTTTGTGCGGCGGTAAAGAGAAATCTGTTACACATGTTAAACACTTCAACAGTTTATATGCTGTACAGTCCACTGAGCCGTGCCGCCTCAACCTGCTATATTTAGATTAGCCCTGCGAGGTATAGAATAATGTCAGGCTTTGAATGAATCCCTCTTTCTTGATTCTGGTAGTTTGGAGATCACCAGCGTCTAATAGTGGTACCCACAGCTAGCCGATCTCCTCCAGTGGATGCAGCCATCCACCTCCTTTTTTTTTGTATCCACTTTCCACCTGCTAAGACTGTTAGACCTTCTAAACAGTCTCTCCTGAGGGCTGAGGCGATGTTGGAGCCGGTGATGGTTCCATTCCTGCTGCACTGACTTACTTCACCTGCCGCCTCTCAGGAGATCAAGCCCTTATTCAAACACACTCAATTAGGCAGCCTTTGTGACGAAGCCACGCTAGCCTTGACGAACACGGAACAGCGAGGGCTTGTCACAGGAGATTTGTGTGTGTGTGTGTGTGTGTGTGTGTATCATGTTCAAACTTGAAACGGATCTCTCAGTCAGATGGTGGTTTTCAGTCATTTCACTATGAATCGTAGGTCATTTGGTGACATTTTGCCTTTTATTGGACATCTAAAGTTGTCCAATAAGCCGGACTTGAACTGTGGTTATTGTAAAGAAGCATCTTAGATCACTGGAGCGTCACTAGACAGATTTTCAGGCAGTAAAGATAGATGGGATGTGATTATTTTATAATATTTATTTCTGCATTGTTCGATAGAAAGACAGGGGGGGGGGGGGGGGGGGGGGGGGGGGGGGAGTGACAGGAAAGGGCCTTAGGCCGGACTCTAACCTTGACCGGCAAGAACTCAGCCTGAATGGTTGGCATGTTACCTGGTGAGCCGCCAAGTTGATCTATAGGGATCCCTGGTCTTAGGCTAGTTCGTGTGCCAGGAAAAAAAAGTTTTCTTGGAAAACACCACGACTAATATCTTCCTCCACCACGCCTGGCGGAGCTCCTCTCGCTTCAAAACCATCTCCACGTACCTGGAGGCAGAATCTGATGAGTGTATATGTGTGAGGAAGCCAATTAGCTGATAGCAGATCTCTCCTTCTGATCCAATTACGGGGGAGCAGAGCATTTACTTTAAGCCTGTTAATTAAGGACTCGTCAGGCAGGACCGGGGCCTAATCCTCTCATATCACCCACCTAACGCCACTTTGGAAAACGGCTAAATGATAAGAGAGGAAACGATCGCCCGAGGACGGCATCGGGCCGGCTTCCGCACACCCACATGAGCGGAATCATTTTTTTCTAATATCTTTCCTTTTCTTTTTTTCTCCTCCTCGGTTCTCTTCCCACCCATCACTGAGTTGCTTTCCTGCACGCGCACACATAAACACACGCAGGATTATTAATCCGCAGATCACAGGGAGAATAGATGCAGTGTATTAAAAGAAAAAACATCACGCTGAGCTGTGAAATCAGCACAATTTCACGACATGTCCTCTGTGTAACCCCTTTATCTTTTTCAAACCTGTCATTGGGCCTCATCCGCTCTCCTCACTGTAATAAGACGAGGCACTGACGATGAGAATGGAAAACAAACAATGCCGGGGGGGAGGGAAGCTGCAATGTGTAAACACCGATTTTCAGCTTCCACCTACTTGGCTTGCTGACCATATGGTAGTATATAGTAAGTGCATAATCCATGCAGGTATAAGTATCTCCGGATCATGGCGTATTGGTGACAAATGACCCCTCTATTGTAACGATTGGGATTGGATTCGCAGCAGTTAATGTATCGCAGCTCTGAGGTCCGCTGACAGTGATTGAGCTATTCTAATTCATTCCGCAATATGCCCGGAACAGATGGGGGGGGGGGGGGGGGGGTTATTATTATTTCATAATATTACAGTGTCCTGGGAGGGACAGAGCTAAATGAGAGACCATAGTGAATGTGCCAGCTGCTTAGATGGCGGGATTTTGATGTAAATTTACAGTGCGATCATAACGGCCGCATGTTTTCACTGTAAATCAATAATCGGTGCCGACATGCTGCCACTTCGCCTTGAAGCTTGTTGCTCTGATCCTAATGACCAGTGCTCGTCACGAGTGTTTTCTAATAATTGGTCATCAAAATTGAGGGCAGTGTAAATTTCCACACGTATTCATACAAAATTGACCGTTTGTCTCGTTACAATCAAAGCTGTAATTCGTTAGCCCCAGCTCCAAAAATGTAATCTGATCACTTTGCTTCCTAAACGAGGATAAATGACCACTTTAACCGAAACGACTGTAAAGCTGTAATCATGTTCGATGCGGCCCATTAAATAAGAGCCTTGATGGTGATGATGATGATTATATTCCGTCAATATGTTCCCGTGCTCCCACTGTTTGTCCCCGAGTTACAACTCGGGACGAGGTCGTCTTCGTCTTGGAGCGTGAAGTCACCGGGGGAGCGTGCCAAACCACCACGCTCTACACTTAACAGATTATTCAGCATCATCCCGGTCCCTTTGGGTCAATCGGATTACTCCGGCAAATGTTCTTTTAAGTGGCCGTTCTTCCGCAGCCGTCGATGGCAACTCATTGCTCACGGCCTCATCAATATTGAGACCCTCGCGTTTCAGAACTCTGCGTGACCGGAGCTACTTACCATTTCGAGAAGTGCTGTCAGATTTCACAGTGGGCCCCGTGCATTAAGGCAAACAGCCCCCGCCTGGCTTTGAAGAAAAAGCAACAGTTATGAATAATGCATTCGTTTGTTCTGTTAACATTCAATTTCCCCAACCTCTGGGGCAGACGTTATGAGTTTAAAGGTCGCTGGTGCAAAGTTGGCCATAAATTATGAAGTGAGTTGGTGATAATTATATCACCAAAGTACCTTTTTTTCTTCCTGCTGTTTTATTTACTACCGCATTGTTGCTTTCAGGTACGTTCTTCAATGAACTGCTTGTTTGTTACAGGAGCCATATAGGAATATGAACCGACGATGCATTTACCCAAATAAATGTGCACGATGAGGACATTAAGGGAAATGGCTTCGGCTGCTAAAATATCTAGTAGAAGCAGAGGACTGTTTGCCATTCTTTCTCACATATAAATCCCCCTTTGTACTGCGCTACGTCGACAAAATCTTCCAAGAATGTTCTCTGGCGGGTAGTTAGCAGCAGAGCAGCGAGCATTTTTAAAGTGGGACTTGTTAGTCACGGAGGCCGACTTGTATTTTGTCCAGTGGATGAGGATCACAGACGGCTTTGCCTCTCTGGTTCCCCGAAGACTCTTGGCATTATGAGATAACCTCTGATCCATATTCAGTGAACCGAGCAGCTTAACTAGGGCAGGACTTTTTACACGGATACAAAAGACCTGATTTTCAACTCTTTTAAGTGAAAGATCTGATTCTCTCATGGCTGTCTAACAAGGGAGAATCCACACAGAGTCTCTTTTTCTTTCTTTTTTTCTTTTCCCCTTCTGAGGCACGATATCAGATCTGTGCCACAAAGTGGGGTAAAGAAGAAGTTTATGTTTCAAAGCAAAGATCTGCACTACAGATCAGAGCCCACAACCTGGTGGATTTTACAACACGAGCCCCAGTGGCCAGTTTAAAGGATTGGTTCAAGTCTATCTTTACACAACACTGACATGCTTACGATTTATCCAGGGCTACAATCATTCCTGCTATTCGTACTGACCCGATTTGGCAACCGACGCCTCATACTAGCTTAGTTAAATAGAGAACTGTGAAGTCAAGATTTTTGCCGACTGCATAGCCCATTTTTGTTGACCTCATTTTGTTTATTTCAGACGGAGGCCTAAGTGGGACTAGTTTCAGTGCTCAGAGACTTAAATTGGCATCCTAGCTGTCTTTACACTCTTATTGTCGCCTGAAATGCTTCAATGTTTTTTACCCGTCGTCTGTCCCCTCTGCGCTCCTCTGATGTCGCATAAACAGTCGTATTTTGCCTGCACTTGGGGACAAACTGCTCACCCTCATTTTGGCAGTCGTCCTAGATGTATGCCAACCGATGACATCAAAAACGCTAAAATGTTTCGAGTGCCCTTTGGCCTCAAATTCCGACGTCTCTGTGTGTGATCGCTGCTCTGTTTGTGCTCTGCCTCCTGGATGTGCTGCCTGCTGTTTCTCGACTCTCTCCACGTCTCCCCTCTCCTCCCCTTTTCTTCCTCTCTCCTCCACATTTTCCCCCTCACCCCGTCAACTTTGCATCTCTATTGTCCCTCCTTCCTTTTTGCTTCTTGCCGCCGATTATTTTTTCCTGCAAACGATTGTCGGCTTGTTCGTCTGTGTTCATTCTTCCCACTCTTCATCCACTCCTTTTTCTGCCGTCTCTCTCTCTCTCTCTCTCTCTCATCTTCATATTTCCCGACGAGTTGCTGGAAAACGTCTATTTACCTGCCCTTCCCTGTAAATATGTCTATCTGTCTCAACTCCCTTTTCATCTATTCCCTCTCCTCCTCTCCCTGTGTTGCAGGATATTCGTGGTGGGAATAGGCTTCTTCAGCCTGTGCTTTCTAATGACCTCTCTGGGGGGGCAGTTCTCAGCCAAGAGACTGGGGGACTCCCCCTTCACCATCCGCACAGAAGGTACTGACGTGTGTGTGTGTGTGTGTGTGTGTGTGTGTGTTTTGGTATAAACAGTTCCTCCACTGAGTTGAAATGCTCTGATGTCACTGCATATTGCTGTGCTATAACTCTCTGCGGTCCTGCTGGCACTTCACTGCCGTTTGCCACTTTGTCAAAGCGGCACCACCTGTCACTGGAAACATAAAATGGCCCCGAATGGCGGGACGAGGCGAAGAAACCGCCAAGTAAATGTAAATTGCATTGCAGGACCAGCACGACCAGTAAATTTCCTTCACATAACCGTCGGCAGAAAAGCTGCTTTTGCTATATAGTTGTGGTCAAGTGGCGAGAGATAAATCAAGACGCTTGTAAAGAAAGATTGATACGGCGGGTGGGAGGTGAGGAAGCGGCGCAAGCCAGTAGCTTTGAACTTATTGGTCCGATCCCCGGCGGTGACAGCAGGGCGGGTTCACCCTCACTTCTTTCAGGCATTCTGCACTAGACGACAGCAACAGCATTAGCTGGGGCTGTGTGCATGGAACGTGTATATATTATGAAAGTGCATGTGATATGACTTTAGAGGAACTTAAAATGCATTTTACAGCTCCCCTGAACGCTCTCAGCATCCTCCGCAAGGCTCTCTATCACGGGAAGTCCAGTAAAGCGAGCCTATATAACTTTTTGCTGTAACCACATGTGGTATGACGCATTGAATTTCTCTACATTTCCCGAGAATGTCATGAGCCAATAAGTAAAAAAGACTTACATTAGCCACTGGCAAGCACGTTGAAGGCTTGAATGAGGATCTGGTGTGGAGGGATGACGGCGGGGGGGGGGGGGGCATCGAGGAACCCAGGGAGTGAGACTCGGGATGGGGGGACGTCGCGCTGAGCTTTAGCTTCACCCCTCCCTGGGGCTGAGGTTCCTGTCTTGAGAGAGGAGGAGGAACAGGATGTGAGAGAGAGAGAGCGTTATGAGCACTGAAGACAAATGGGAGAGAAAGCGGATGGACACGACGATATAGATAGGCGCAGGAAATTAAACTCAATGTTGAGATGTGAGAATACACAAATTTGGCGAGAGCCGAGTTGTGAGAGCGAGCGAATTGAAACTGAGCAAATTAAATACATTAGAATTACCTGAAGGTGATGCTCATCGAACCACGTGAGTTTCCACACAGCACATCGGTTGCCGTACATGTGCCGCGTGGACACTGAAGCCTGCCTCCAGCGAAGCCATATCTCACCAGTGAGATGTCATTAACACGTCGGCCCGGCCGGCGATACCACATGAACCCCACGCGTGTGAAGGCTGACTGCCGGCGGCGAGGCAGAGGATAAAAGAGTGCCACTGCAGCACAAGGTGCGGAGATTGAAAGTCAGAGGCCATTTTGTCGAGCCTAGCCACTCATCACCACGACCGCGGGCAGAATAAGAAATCCTGCGGGTTGAGGGGCGCTTCCGCGGTGGCTGAGGCACGCCGTGTGTGTGTGTCGGCCTGCGTTGGTGCACGTGAAACACAGAACGAGTGCCGCTACAAGTGTGAATCAGTCCGGCGTCGGCGTGCGTGAGCATGCGCTCTGATCTGTCATGAAGGACCGGTGGAAATGGAAAACAGAAAATCGCCGACTTGACTGGATGCGTAGATGGAGGAGCGCATTATAAAAATCAGGCACAGTGTGTGTGTGTGTGTGTGTGTGTGTGTGTGTGTGTGTGTGTGTGTGTGTGTGTGTGTGGGAGGGAGGGAGGGAGGGAGGGAGGGAGATAATGGGACGTGGGAGATAATGGGACGTGGTGGGATGAGGTGGGGTTCATTTGGGATTACTGTGTTTGTGATAAATTGAGATTACTGTGTTTGTGTGATAAATTAGGATTAGTGCGTATGTGTCGGTGTTTCTTAATAAAATGTACTTGATTAATCAACTAGTCATGCACTGCAGCCTGGGAAGACATCTGGTGCGAGCTCATTAAAAACTGCACAGTGTCCACTGGTGCTTCCCCATAGGATTTAACTGTGTGTGTGTGTGTGTGTGTGTGTGTGTGTGTGTGTGTGTGTGTGTGTGTGTGTGTGTGCGTCTACATGTATTTGTGTGTATCCTGATGCGCTTAAATACTTTAGTGCTAGTCTATGCACAAAACATACTTGTATCTCTATCATCAACAGTGTGCCAGGAAATGCCCCACCGTCTTCACCCTCTTTTCTCCCTTTACGCTCGTCTCTGTGGTCTACCACTTCTCGCTGTTTCTGCTGCTTTCTCCCTTTTTGTTTGTTTGTTTGTGTGTTTGTGTGTGTGTGTGTGTGTGTGTGTGTGTGTGTGTGTGTGTGTGTGTGTGTTTGTGATGAGCTGGCAAGAAATTGGCTGTTAAATGGGGCGACAGCAGCAATGTGGGACAAGATTGAGACCAGAGAGGCCGAGAGACCGATCCATCTGCTCCGTGCAAATCAGCCACGCGAAACAACTGGCCCTTTCATTAAGCCTCCAGTCACCACCTGCAGAGCGCACACACACACACACACACACACACACACACACACACACACACACACACACACACACACACACACACACACACACACACAGTTCCAGTTCCAGTCCCGTGTTTCATTAACAACATGTCAAATCTGGCTGACCTTCCATGTGAAAATATGCACCTTTGCCAAATTTTGGCTTCTGTTCAGCAAAGCAGGGCTACTTTATTGTGTGGTGACAAGACCCACAATATTTACTACAATTAACATAATTAACAGTGTCTTAACAAGCTATAGGAAGTGAAAATGTAAGCTGTTGACTGATGGTTTCTTTGCCTATTAGTTGAAACCTTAGTTTTGTAGATTACACAACACTTGCAATGCACTGCAATAGGATTTACGTTTTGTTTTTGTAATGTTTAAGTGCTGAAGTGATTCACACAGATACTGGTATTGAAAAAGAGGCAGCTCACGTTGTTGCACTCAGATTTTTGACAGCATTTCCTAAATAAAAAGGGAGTTCAGCTTTATTTGACTGCTTGCATTGATGAAAAATTGGCAGCAATTTAGAAAACTGAGGATGCGATTCATTGAGATGAGTCTAGAATCGATGACGGGTGAATCATAATGGAATCATGAGGCCAGGGTTCGCTGTTTATGTGCTCTCTGCAGGCAAGTGTCTCAGTAAAATATCTAGGTGATGCTTCATGTCAGGTTCAGAGCGGTAGCTACTGTAGCAGGTAGAGTTTTCAGCACAGAATATAACTGTTTTAAGCTTAGCCCCTTTAAAAGCTCTTGATTGAGCTCTTCAGGGCTGTGAAGCAGTTTGTCAAGCTAGCGTTATTGTAAGCAGCTATAGTGCGGAGCTGTCATTAGCATTACATTATCAGGTTTCAAGAGTCCGACATCAGAAAACTGATTGGTCCTCATGATCAACCATGCAGCCAATGTCAATAATTGACCCAATGCTAAGCCCTGTCGTCCGCTACTCCTCCGTCATGCTGTCAGAGGTTTCATGGAGCCCACACTGTCACTAACTGCACTCCTTGAATGAATATCAAATATTTTTGGGATATATCCAGGATGTCAAACTGATTCAGCTGCGAAAACAGTTAGAAATATAAAGATAACATTTAAAGCCTACAGTTGTAAAAGTGATCCATGACATCCCCTGGTGATCAAAACAGACAGCAATGAAATTGTGGAACAACACTGTTCCTGTAAAGTGTGGTAGGTTTCTATTGACCGTTGCAATCATTAAAAAGCAAAAGCAGAATGCGTATGCCTTCAGTAGCTATCATAGCATAGAATTTAATGATGTGCTAACATTCTGTGCTAATGTTTGCTCCACAGGTTTTTAAGTAGAAACGTAACGTTTTTGAAAAGTATATCTCCATCCAACTATCACACACTGTTTAACCATGACCAGGTTGAAATCCACAAAACCAGCTTGAAAATAAAAAGAATATTAAACGAATCCATTAGAGTCTATGGAGCAGAGCCAGGTAGTTGCCGGACCCTGCTAATGCTACTCTATGATTGGCCAGTCTGCGTTCGGGGGCTGTACTTAGCAAAGGGTCAATACTAACGCCACTTTTCAGTGTTATTATCAAATTTGAATATTATTGTGTGTCAAATATACTGCCAACGCATCATCTTATATGCGTGTTCTATAGAAAGCTATGTACGTTTATTTAGAAGTTGATTATTATAACTGACATGAGGTTCCTGTTGTATGCGGTGTTATACAGGCCTCTTGTTCCTAGTCTAAAATTGTTCAGCCCCAAGAGCAGATCTCTTATTCAAGCATTGGTCTAAAATGTTCAGGATGATTTTCCAACTCATGCCATTCATTATGTATCTGTAAAAGCTTTATTCCCAAATTGAAACGGAGCATTTTTACTAAGAAGTGACTTTGTCATTGCTCAGCCAGCTGTCAGAGGCTGTTGCTTTGTCCGTTGCCTTCGGCTCCCTCTCAAACACGACCTCGAAATGAAAACGCTCCTTTGCAATAGTGGGAGAGGTGAGTTACTGAAAAAGATCAGTCCTTGATAACGATGACTGAATCAAGGGATTCTAAGTCTTTCATACAAAAGTATGAACTAAAGGAGAAAGCTTATTCAAACCTTTACGGGCAACATATCCATAACTGTTATGTACCCAATAGCCCACAGCAAATGTCTAGCCACTGCCGTCCATTTCTATTACCTCAAAAAATGACATGATATACATGCATTATATAACGGGGCTTTCTATGTCCTGAGCTGAGGATGTCTGATGATGTCAGCAACTGTCATCTAACCCTAATCATCATGTGTGACGTGTCGGCAACAAGGCCATCAGGAACACATGTCGACGAGACGCTTTTCTGTCTACAAAACCAAATTCACATGGATTTCATCTGGCATCATGCCGTTGTCATTGTTACACAGATAGTAGCCTGCTGTTTGCGCACAATAACAGGCAAATTTGGATTGTTTGTGGGTATTAGCGGAATTTCGTCGCCACCTCTCGCCTCTGTGGATTACCGGCTTCCACCGGAGGTTCAGAGTGTCTCTCAAATCCCCGTCTCTCCTCAGTGACTCACAAACTCATCAAGAGCCCCGAGCCGGAGATGGAGCGGTAGGGGCTCAATGGTGAAAATGAGAAAGTGGGGGAGGAAGACGGAGGTGGAAGTAGAATGGAGATTGTGTGTGTGTGTGTGTGTGTGTGTGTGTGTGTGTGTGTGTGTGTGTGTGTGTGTGTGTGTGTGTGTGTGTGCGCGCGCATCTGTGATTAAGGAAGAGAATGAGATTTCTAGAGGTTGCATTGCTCAAGAAAGAGAATGATGAAAAAGCGGGATAAAAAGGTACACAACCCCATATTTTTCTCTCTAGATTCAAAAACTTCAGACGTAAGGGAGATGTTAGCTTGATCAAAGGCCCTCCCTATGGAGCTTGTTTATACGCCGCAGTTTATTACATTAACAAGGACCCATGACAGTCCCTTCACCCGAAGCATGTTTCTCGCTAGTGTTTGTTCTAGCTGAAGGACCCGCGGCTTTCTCACTGTCTAGGTCGCTCCCTGCTGGGACAGACGATATCATTTCATATTTTTTGGGTTCTGTTTAAAATTTCTCAGTTATCTCATCTCTGTAGGTTTTTTTTATGGCTAAGATTACCGTCAATGAAAGACAGCGATTTATGAAATGGCAGATCGCCACGAGGAGAGCACTCTTGTTTGGAAACGCTGATGCGCTCCGATCCAAGCAGGGGCCGAGACTAATGTTTGTTTGACTCGCATTAAACTCAGCTCTGTGGTGTGTGTGTGTGTGTGTGTGTGTGTGTGTGTGTGTGTGTGTCTGAACGTTTCCACGCCATCAGTCAGAAAAGGACTTACGCCAGTGTGTCACATTCCCAAAAGACACTTCTGCACATGTCCTAAGAGGACCTCAACGGAGAGAAATGCTAACTAACAAGTAACGGCACTTAAGTGCATATGCATTTCTTTGATTATGATGAAGTGCGTGTATATTTCAATACATCAGTATGCAGGAGCTGGTACCGGTTGAGCACACTAGACACCCCCGCTCTGTGGTCCCCTTTCATGTTTTTTTTACACTGGATGTTCATCTCTCTCACACATTCCCTGCAGTTATGTTTCCTTCCCATCGCTTCATGTCGAACAAATCTGGCATGACAATCTCCTGCATGTCGCTGGTGCAAGGTGCAGCAGGGGAGTCGGTCGGGGGGCGCACTTTATCTCTGCACTGATAGCCTGGGGAGTTTGAATGGTGTGTGTGTGTGTGGTGGGTGGTGGGTGGTGGTGGGGAGGTTGTGGGTATCTGACTCTCACTGGATAACGCCATCAACTCAGTGCCAAAAATATAAAATGGTTTGGGAATGTATGTGTGTATTTCTGTTTGAGTAGGTGTATTTGTGAATTCCTGACGAAGTATAGAAAGATAGAACGGGAAAATCTTCCGATAACCTTGAAGACCCGCTGCATCGCCGGCAAACCCGGCCAACAGGAGGCAAATTACTATTCCAACGTTGGACAAAATTTTGGCGAGAGAAAACCAGACCTCTCACCTCAGGATATGTAAACGAAAATAGGTTCTTTGTTTTTATTTTTTTTTATTTTAGTTTCATTTTTATTATTTCTCGAGTAGTAAAAAATGAATTTAGCACCAAATCTTTAACAAATGGTACTAACCCAAGAATTGCTGAAGCAATTTAGGACATAAGTGTGAGCACTGGAATACATGGTATAGTATTTGTTGGTACTCATACTAAATACCCAACTCTTAGCTATGCTTAGTTTATTGCCTGGTTTTACCGAAAGTGGATGTGATGCTTTATCAGCATTTTGCACTCAAATTAGTGACGAATGCTTCTTGATCCACGTCCATAGACTGAGCAAGACAAAGCTAAGCATTAATCATATAGTCCAATTGCAGCCATAGTGTGAAAGGCGGTCACAAGTTTCTGGGTGTAGTGATTTAGTGTCTCGGATGATTGTGGTCAAAGGAAGCTGATGAATCATGTCGGGGCTGTATTTGGTAGTCATGAGAGAGCCATTGGAAGCGTTCAGGCTTCATAGAAACATGCATATTGAACAGTTTACATGGGGCAGTAGCACACTATGGTAATCTTTCTGACGGGTCTAATTCTCAACAACTAACATTTTTTTCTTTGAAAGTGCAATTGTAGTGTAGACCCGAGGAACCGTAATGTAAAATCGGCAAGCCCTCCGTTTGTTGCTGCTTTGCTGTACACTTCCACGCTGGATATGTGGATATGGAGAGACTCTGCACACTGACCAACCAGCAGGAGACACTATGGTTCTGACATGATGATCCCTCACCAGCTTCCCACCTGTGAACACTGGCAAGGCCGTTCAAAGGCCCGAACCAAAAACACCTCTGCTGGGCACTGAACACAGTCCTCCGCTGGTGAAGTTCTGATCCCCTGAATGGGAAACAAACAAATGCTAAATGAAGGGAAAACTGAAGGATGGACATTTGCTAATATTCACCATCGTTTTCAGTGTGTCTTTAAAGTCCGTATCTGTGTAAATACACAAAGGTGATCAAAAATGTGTGGAGCATATGGGTTGTGTCCAAAATCTTTCACTCATTCAATACCCCCCCCCTCACTATCCAGGAAGTTCTATGCAGAGAAATATATAAATATATAACGAGCTCATCTGACACATCATTGCTGTCCCACAATTAAAATGTGCCATATAAATGTTGGCTGTTGGACCATTCATAATTAATACAGACCTGCATTTTTGTGATAAATACATATTGTATGCTCTTCTGTGGAGCTCTTAGTGAATTTAACCTCGGTAAGAGGTGATGCAGCGTATATGTCTAGGACTTTTATTGTGAAAGGTAGAAACAGGGAGGAGTGAAGCGGTATTATTTTATGTTTTTAAAAACTGGTTGCATACAGCTCTTCACAGTTGCTCTTTCTCTTTACCACCCACAAGTACAAATCCTTTGTACCTGAATCTATTTTACACATTGTACTTTTGTACTTTTAGGACTATTTATAACTCCCCAACTTTGTTTCCCTTCTGTGCAAACTTCAGGCCATTCGCCGTGTTATTCCTTCCTTAGGCCATTCCCAACACCAATACATATTAATGAGAAAGCCTATCCAATTTCTAAGAAGAGGGGGGCCATTGTTCTGACCTAAGTGCTATTACCCGGCCGTAAATGAGAAATTTCTCCACTGCACATTATATTATGGTTATGTCTCTGGGAAGGTTACTCTGCAGCAATATGCCGTCTCAATTACCCAGCCTGCATCAGGCTTTGTCTACAGGTCGCTAGCTCATCGTTTCCGCTGCCACAAGCTGGTTATTTTTTCCGAGTGCTGATAGCGTCACACTCCAGCATGCCGGCGCTTCCTTTCCGCAGATATACACTAATGTTTTTTTACGACGTTGCGGCCCGTGTTGCTTGACAATTTTGGGAAGACTACCGGTTGTATTATGTCTGTGTTGACAAAAAAAAGCCAGCTGTATTTGTCTGGATCCTTCACTGGTGTGGGCTGATAAGGTGATAAAAGCACACCATGCTTGACTCGAGATTATTGCTTTCCTCGAGGATCCTCTTTTCCTGCCTCTCGCCCCTTCTCTTCCTGCTGCTCATTTCTTTCCCTCATAGATGCCCATTGACAAATAATAAATGTAGCTTTTACTTTGTTTCCTCAGCGCACTCTTGCGTAATCCTTTGCCCTCCTTTTTTTCCCCGCTGCTCTCACACACGTACCTGTGTTGAATGCAGTCGGACAGTTCTTCCACAGCCAGAAAAAAATCAAAAATCCACTCCTGCCTTTGTCTGAAAAGTGACAGTAATGACCATGCAGCGGAATTCATATATTTGACACAAAGACTGGAAGAGCGATGAAAAGGCGAAGAAATAAAGCTTCCTGAGCCATTTTAATTTCTTCAAAGTGACAGATTTGACTCTAAATAATGAAGCTTCGTTTAAGATTGTTAGCAGACAACCGTCAGTCGGAGTCAATATCAGAGAGCCAGTCCTTTCTCACGTGCAGTAGAGCTTGCCTCTTGTGTGGTCTCTCCACCTGTTGAAAAAGATCTAAAAGGATCTTTCGTGAGATGCTTTGAAAGGTGGATATATGCACAAAAGGCACCCATGAGATAATACGATGCTGATGGCATCAATGTTATATTTAACGTGGACAAATCCTCATTGTTTTTGTCTTGTGATATTAGAAAACATACTGTAAACAAAAGAGACCATTGCCATAGCATTGAAGCCTCCGGGGCCTTCCCACCGCACCTTGTGTGTATCAAGTGTCTTTTCTTTTGTACAGTGTGTTATCTGTTGGAAAATACACAAAGGAAGATTGCCTTGTTGAAAAAAGGAGCTAAGGCTTTCAACGTTTCTGTCAATACCACGTGGTGCAATGAGGGAGCGTTGGGAAACTGCACACAGAGCACTGCCATGCAAGGGCAGCGGCAACATTCAGTTTATCACAATGGATTTGATGGGAAGTTTTATTTAGCAGTAACATTAGTAATACATCATTACAGTTAGTTTAACAGGTGTAATGGTAAGTCGTTTGAATAATTCAGCAATATCTGAGAATTTATATTTGAGAACATGTGATGTGAGGGAAACGGACTCAAACGTGAAACTGAGTGGACTCTTTCGCTCATCCTATTGTCCTCGTCACATATTGGACGTATGTGAAGGGCTGTGTTTGGGTGCGCCGCTTACGCAGCGAGGGCCCCGGTGCTATTTCAGGAAGCGCTGCGAGGAGGAAGCGACGCGTCTCTTAGGGCAGCAGAGATGCAGCAAAGATAGACAGAAAACAATGCACGAGAGAGATCACTGTAATAAGGATTAGTACATCTCTGCTCTGCTTTCACGGTGCAATGCACTCCTGTTCAATTTGCATTCCTTTGCTGCATTGAAAGTGCGGCTCTCTTTTCATCCTGTCCTGCCAATATGTCGCTTTCATTTTCTCCGTCTTGTTTTTTTTGTTATGCTTCAACACAGTCGCCGGAGTTTTTGTCTCATGAACGCGATGTCTCAGGAAGGCCCTGAGCGAATTTATTCAAATTTGACACAAACGTCCACTTGGACTCTTCAGGTGGAGCTGATTGAATTTTGGTGGTCAAAGGTCAAGAGACATTTTTTGGCCATTACTTAAGATTTCACACCATAGTCTAATAGAATGAAATGATGACGTGATGACATTTTGGACAGACGTGGCTGTAAACTGCAACTTGAGTGGTTGGCGGAGGTGATTCTAGTTTGCTCTGGCTTCAAGTTGGAGAGCACTAAATGTAACGTTTGTCAGCGTGTTTGGGATTTTGACATAAGAATAATTACCTGCACGGGTTGCCCATGTAACAGTCCTACTTAGTTACTGACATGAGTTATTTTTGTCTTGACAACTAAACATAATGTCATCAAAAATGAGGGTCAAGTTTTCAATTTACCTTGTAGAAAACATACTTTACTTTAGTGTACCAGTTTGTGTGACAGAACCATGTTCCAGGTTCCCATCACATTCTGAGGGTTTTACCTCAAGCATTTATTTAAATTTTACAAACACTAATGAAACAAACCGAATGGCAAAACAAAAGCGCCTGCCATGATTTTAAGACAACTAGATGCAACTCCCTCCTCTCTTAAGCTGTGCTCACACACTCGAGACAGTTACAGAATCTTCTTCTCTGCTACTCTACCTCACCCCTCCGTTCCTACATGCTGAACACAGAAAAACAGCTCCTCCTGAGAATGAGAGAAGCAGTTTGACCACAGGAAAACAAAAGAGAGAGAGATGAACGGGAGCTCCAGTGAGTCTCTCCTAGCAGTCGACAGGTGGACTAAACTTTGGGTTTGTTTCTACACGTTGTGTGTGAAGGCCCTGTTTGCGGCACCTGGAGAAATGAACTGTCTGTTCTGAGGTGAAAAGGAGGCGAGAGCGATTGCCGAGAGTTGAGATGTTTTAATTCGCGAAAGAGGGGATGCACATGGGCGCGGAGCTAAATTAAGATGCATGTGTGCTGAGAACACGAATGCACAAACACTGTGTTTTGCGCACTCGTCACGCAGTCAGTTGAAATTATGGTCACCTTCACTGCATCTCTCTTTTCTTCCCTCCCCTTCTCGCTCTCTCTCTCTTTTTCTCTCTACCACGCAGTACACACACACACACACACACACACACACACACACACGCATACAGATGTGTCAAGCTCTCCTGTGCTCCCAATAATCACGCGGCAGCAATAATCACACCAGCAGCAATGATAATAGCCGTTATGTTGCACATCTGTCAGCAGAGCGCGATAACGTCAGGAAGCTGTGGCTGTTTGCCGCCGGTCTTGTCACACACAAACACTCCCGAAAGCTCTCTAACGGTTGCCTCATCAGCATCCGTGTCCAATAACCCATTTCGGTGAAGTTGTTTGGTTGTTGATGAATGTTGTAGTTGAAAGAGGAGAAGAAGAATTTTGCAGTTTTTGTCTTCATAATCTCCCCTCTCACTTGACTTTATGTTACAGAAATAATAATAAACGTAAATGTATCAAACCACTAGCTACTATTATGGAACACCTCCATAATAGATAATGTCACACAAACGTTTGGAATCAGCTGTGATGCTGATGTTTTTCTTCTGTCCTTAAATAATGAACTTAAAAACAGTGTCATTTAGACACCAACTGTATAATTTACATTTGAAGTAGTGTTGGGGGTTTTGGACCCAAAAGAAGAATGATTAAATAACTCAAACTACCATTTAGCGAATCCCACGCCGTGTTGCATGCCAGGGGAGAATACTGACTTCCAAATACACTTTGATTTTGAATTTGTTTTCCAGTTTCAATAATACTAACCCCACACTAACTTTCTATATCTATTTCTATGTTTTAAGAAAAGCTTTGATCAAAGCAATACGCCTGTTAATTCTAGCTTCTAAGAGGCAACCTGTTCCGACTCCCAGCTACGCTTTAAATTAGTGTCAGTTTTGGACACTAGAAGGGTAAGAGGGACAATGAACTGTGTTCTCAAAGTTTCAGCTTGTTACATGGATACAGTGTCTTTGAAAATAAACTTCCAACGTGGGTTTACTACGCAACAAAACCACTTGGCTAGGTTTAGGAAAAAGAAATATACTTGGTTTGGCTCAGGAAAACATCATGGCTTGTTTTGAAATAGCTGTATTTGTCATGTAAAATAAGAAGAAGTTACATTGAATAAGTACGCTTGTTAACTGGCATTATGCTAAGTCAGTGACGATGTTTACATGGTTTTACACAGGACACAAACTGCGGCCTCCTGGGTGAAAGTCCTGTGTTTAAGTCCACAACAGGCTCAGTCTGAGAAATACGTGTATTACTGTGTATCATCTCTTTGGCACCGGATGTTTTAGATTTAGTAATTAATGGATGTGTTCATAGAAATCTATAGAATACATA
The DNA here is from genome assembly GCF_023349555.1 of Cebidichthys violaceus. NCBI lineage: Eukaryota > Metazoa > Chordata > Actinopteri > Perciformes > Stichaeidae > Cebidichthys > Cebidichthys violaceus. Next base: position 16,448,444 of record NW_027176594.1, read on the forward strand.
TTTATACAGTATGCAACTATGCATGGAGTCACACATTGTCTTGTTTTTTTTGTGGCCACAAATTGAACGGTAACAAGCACTCCAATGATTTACCTAGACGCGCGTTGTGCCCGCTGACGGCTTTCTTTCACTCGAGCATCTTTTTAGCAGCTTACTGAGCTGATCTGGTAGCGTGTGTGTTGTGGCACCAAGCCTTGGGCTCTTCCTCTCTCTGGGAAAGTTAAAATGGTATTACCTGTCAACTCGGATGATCGGGCCCATCCGTTTCTCAGTAAATAAAAGGCGTGCCGAAGCACAAAAAAAAGAAAAAAAAGAAGCAATTTCGAAAAAAAAAAGCTTTTCCCAAATCTCTCATTCTTTGTTTCTGTCACATAACATTCAGCAGATCTGTCTGCTGAGAAATGCATCACGTTTCACCGGAAACGGCTTTAACAAGCGCAACCATTTTTCCTTGTCAGAAGCACTCACCTCACAATCGACGTGGTGAAGTACAGCCGCTTTCCTGGGATTTACAAATAATAATGTTTTATGCTGTTCACCTCAAGCACAAGTTGAGGTGCAGTCATAGAGGCAAAGCGTGAAACACTTACAATGTTGCAAGGTTACAAATTATATATATTTATATTATTAAACTTAATCGTGCGCCGCTTTGTATGTACGCATCTACATTTCCATTGCGTTGTGCCGACGTGTCCTATTTGTCCCTGCTGCCATGTGGGTGTGTTGGTCCAGATTTAAATTCCTCTATCTGCCTCTGGGAGATCAAGTTGGATTAATCCATTTTGATTGATCGCTCTCATTTCCTTAATGGACCCGCCCAAGGCGCCGTCGGTCTCTGTGGCTCCCATCAAGCTATCAGTCTGAGAAAAAATGAAATGTGTCCGACTCAGCATCCTGTGGTCAGGGGAATCTGGGACTACGTCTAAACCTGCAGTCAGTGCTGTAGATTATTTACACACACAGACCAGTGGTCAGATGGTTTCCCAGCATACATAAGACATGACGTATGTATATACGCCAACCGCCACTCTCTCACAGACACACACACACACACACACACACACACACACACGCGGCCGACTATACCCACAAGCTTTTGAAGCAGCTGAGCTCAGACAGTTTAGCAAGTCGATGGAGGAAATTGCCTCGAGCCGCTCAGCACAGCTTTCTGCAAATAAAATCCATGCTGCATTCACATCTAGAAGAAAAAAGAAAAAAAAAAAAGATGTTCACAGCAATTAAATGTACTTTACATCTAGATTTAAATGCACCCAGCTGTAGAGCGCTTATCTTTTCTTACGATCCTGTGAGATTGTTTGCCCGTGTAAATAATATATCTGTTTATGCATAACCCACCCCCTGTCCATGGCGTCCATTGTTTTATTCCTGTAAGTATACACAAGTCCCTCTCTTTGTCTTCTTCGCTACATTATAAATGTATACGTGGTTCCGTCTCTGCTGCCATCTGCCATGTAAAACACGTGGACGTCTTGTACAAGCTGTGAGGCGTCTGTTGCTGCAATGTTTCAACGTGGTTTCTGTAACACAATCTACAGTGTCCGCTTATCACGGACATTAGTTTGTCTCATGGGTCTTATTCCTTGTGTTTCCCTGTTGAGTGCAAAAACATGCTGGCAGGGACCGCTGGCTCTACCTTTTCAAACTAAACTGTCTGCTGTCTGCAGCGGAACAAATCGATATCTGACCATCGTTACTGGACCAATCAGTGTCACTGCTGTCAACAACCGGGCTAAATCTGTTTAGGTTAAGGTGTGTTGTGCGTGTCCAAGAGACCACGCATCATCATTTGCTGGACAAAGGTGGGGGTGTGGAAGGAATCAATGCCAATATTTCAGCGGTTGTTCCGTCACACTTGAGCTGCGGGCATTTCTCCAGTACACAATGCTTATGTTACATCCAGCAGTGTGGAACTAGAAGGGGCTGGACCAAAATATTCCACGATTTGGAAATTCCTTCGTTGGGTAGGTGTTCAGGCATATTTTGAACCCCCTCAGGATTACAAAAAAACAAACCAAACCTTTTTGGAAAATAACTTTTTATTCAATATCAATAAAAGCAACAATGCTGTAGAATAGCAGAATTCCCCAAAACCAAAAAAAAAATCCTTTGATTAAACTGAAAGACACATGTTGCAGAGCTATGCAGTCCATCTCAACAGAGAACGGAGAAATGTCCGGCTGAGTCCTTCACAAGTCATGACATGGAGAACTGCCAATGTTAGCGCTCTCGCCACCTTTTTCCGTTGCCGTGCATGGGGGGCCGGAAGTCTGGAGGCTGCATTATGCACGGAGACATCAGCCTCAAAATACTGAAAAGTCCTAGACCAACCAGGAAATGGATTTTGATCAGCTTTTCTTTTTTTTGTTAAAGTCTTGAGAGTGCAGTCCAAAGAAACAGCAAAGATTTAATGACATGAAAGTAACATCACACTACATCACTTTGTGTGTGACGGCTGTTCTTCAAAGAGACTTTATTGGCATTGTTACACAGAAAGTTGCAGGCTGCTGTAAAGAAAGGAGACTGAATGGCAAAAAAAGTGGGTCAGTCTTTAACAGCACTCAAGCAAGCAGATCAACATTTTGTTAAAGATATCAGCTTTAAGAGCAACAAACTTTGCACAGGGCATATATTGGAGCTCATACATGTAAATAGAATCATTAAATGAACTATGCTACACAAAGAACTGGTGATACAATTATATATTTACCAGCCTTTACATTCACACACAAAGGAACAACACAAACATACTTGGAACTGTCTAGTCGCTATCATCAATATTTCATAAGAACAACATCCTCGGCACAGGGGACTTTGTAAATTATTAATTTGCCATCCTGTGGGATTTAATTAGTGTGTTGTTTGCATGCATGGTGTTGCGATTTGTGTGTGTTGCGCCTCTGTGCGACCGTGAGTGTGGCTTTGCGTGGGCGCGTCTCTGCCGGGCCACCTGTAATGATTCCACACGATAACCTTTAAGTGGACTGCAATGCTGTCGACACTTAGTTCCAAATCTCCCTCTACAATAACTAACGTCTCATGCCTGCGTCAGCGTCGGCAGACTAAAACACAGTAGTGTCTCAGTTTATCTGGAAGATAATGCATTTAAGCAGAGACCGCAGAGCCTCGGCTGCAAACAGAGGCTTATTGAAGCTGACGCCGCTGTCGGATTAAGCTGTGAGGGAGACGGATCAGAGGCTGTGCTTTAGTAGGTGTATGTGTTGGAAAACTTGTACTTCAAGGTAATCTTTACTTCGACGAATAAAACCTTGTTTATTCCAACACAAATCTGATCCGAGAAGCTTTTGGCCTTCATGAACTGAGATGTACCAGAAACTTAAAGTATCATAAGTTTCACCCAGACTTATACTGTCTGACCCACGTCATTCAGAATCTCGTTCAACTCATTTCTGTAAGCCTTGGTCCAGACTTTTGGAGTCGGGAATGTCTATAAGGTCCTCTTCTTATCTCTCATCCTTGAGTTTCCTCACTTATTGCATGTAAAGTGTGAAGGACAAATCACAGATTTCTTCATGTCTAATACAATTTTTCCACAACAATGCATGTTTTAGTGAGTGAGCTAGACACAGACTCTATATCGGTGGACATATTTGAGTGATGTCACCAATTGGTTTGTGGACTGCTGTTTCGAAGCCTCGAGTTCGGCATTTTGGCCGTCGCCATCTTGTTTTTTTACAACCAGAAGTGACACGAGAGTGGAGTAAAGTACAGCTGAGGGCTGAATAACATATTTTTTTGGGTGATAAAAAGGTTATAATTAACTTTGATGAACTGAAAACACACTTGGAAAGAGTTAAAGTTGTAAGACGAGAATATGGACAACTCCCAGAATGGACGAAGTACCAACCTCTCAATCACAAGGTAGCCAAGCTCTAAATGGGACCATCATTTACTAAATGAACATCATGCTGCATTGAAAAAGACTTGAAACTAGAGATTGAGACCATAAACTCATGTTTAAAATGTTACTTTCTGCAACCAGAGGAATGCCCTGATGGGCATTTGAAATAATGCAGGTTTAAGGCACTTCTGCATTGGCTTCAATGTCCAGAACCTGGAGGTTAGCCTCGTTAGACAGAGACGGAGTAGGCAGCTGTGGCAGCCTGCTCCGGATTACACAACAGAGTAGAGGGCTTCATTGGGATTTGGATCCTGTGGGACCCAACGTAAATCTCGCTGGGGCGGTTTTAACTTTGCTGCAAGTGTGAGCAGTTGGTCATGAACAAAACTGTGGATCCCGGTATTTAGCTAGCGTTCACCAACAAATGAAGTTAAAAAGAAAATGAAAGCGGGTCAATACAATACAAAACAAAGCAAGTCTGCAAGTCATTTGGAGAAGTTCCACAAAGAAACAAACTAGACTTTGTTAGTTGCAATAAATGTGCAAAATAGAAACCGACTTTAGTATATTTTACAGGGATTTTGCAACCTTGCTTGGATATGTACCATCTTTGTCATAATAAGGTGGAAAATCATTCATACATAAAATCATAATAAAAGCGTTTCATTATTTAGTGTGGCTTTGAGAAGCGCTGCTGTAGCTGCTGTGTTTCCTGAAAATTTTAAGAATTCCCTCTGTTTTCTGCTGCACTCATCTTGGGGGGTGAAACAAAAAAAACAACATTTGCTGCTTTAAAATTCCATCAGCGACTGAAAGTTTGGGAGTGTGCAAAAAGCATCAATGGCTGTTTTAGCAAAATGCTGTTGTTTATCCAACGCACTCCCACAAAATGTGCGATAGCCACAAAACACTTCCTGGGATGCAGCGACATCTTGTTTTCCCGGTCTGAACGGGTCAAACTTAGTATGGAATATTAAAATATGTGCAGACAACTACTTTTTTTTCACATATTAGAGGCAACAACTGTGTCCCTCCAAAGTGTGTTTTGTTTTATTTTCTATTTTGGCTCGGTGAAACACGTGGCACAGTTTGTTGCCATTGGCTAAAAGCCTCTAGATAAACACCTTTTGCGCTGTACACCTAAACTGCCCCGAGCCCAGCTGTTCATTTCGACTGTAAACATTTGCATATCCCACGTTTCCAACTCAGCCTCCCGGTATCAGAAGGCCAGATGTCCACTCTGGCTCCAAGAGTGGTATGTCTTTCCTCTCACACACGGTTTCACCGGTCCTCTGCTCCATTACCTGTGAGTCAGAGTAACTAACGGGATGACTGAATGTGCCGGGGTGCTGAAGTGTGCCTTTGAGCAAAAAAGAAAAACAAAACAAAAAAACGACAGCAGCTTCTGCCAAAGCTGTCTGCACAGAGCAAAGCCTTGACAGATGCTAATTTATCTGCTGAGGGCTGAAATATAGAGACAAACACTTATAGGTCCTGAGAGAGAAATAGGGAGGGACTGTTGGATAAGATTTAGGGAGAACAGGGAGTGAGGGGCATCAAAGGGGAACGTATGAAGTCGTGAATATTGAGCCACTTTGGATTTTCACCAGGGATGTCAGTTTTGGTTCATTTTGCTTTTAACAGCCTGCCACCCAATAACCAGCAACTAATCAGTTTTAAGAAAAATAAAAAACTTAAAATGACGTGAAAGGCAGGAGGCGCTTTCCTTCTACTCCAGCGCTCCATTGACTCAATGGGCTTTGGCGCCGCATTTCGAAGCGCTACTTCCAATTTTGGGTGCTCCGACAACCCATCGTTATCTGCCGATGGTCGCTCTACACAGTTGGATCGGTGGTCTCTGTAAAGGCAGATCAGATTCTGAATTGAAACATTTACAATACTCGTTTGTCTGCTTTCTCGCCTACTCTTTAGTTCGCCCCGAGGACGGACAGCTGGATGTGTCCAGCTGTTTCACGCACACACCGGGCCTGGAGCTATGTGCTGTCTTAACTGCTCGACTGTTCTATGTGTCAATGTAACACATAGACTGTAAATCAACCTTGGCTAAAGACAGTAGATTAACGGTTCATATTAATTTACCGAGTTTCTGGTGTACGATTTATTATTTAAATGATAAATAACTCAGTAGATTTATATCTATGTATTTGTTACATACAAGAATGGCACTAGTATTGGATCTGTATTTGGTACCGGCAGATTCACAAAGCCCAGGTAGTACGCTGCATCCCTACCGTCTACATGACAAGCCGCTCTACTTCTTTGACATCTCATGGTGGTCTGAGGGCAGACTGGACACTACAGTGACTCACTATGGCCTTTGTTTTACACTAAAATTCTGGCCAGACCTTACACATTTGAAGTATCGGTACAGGATGAATGTGTAGTGAAAGGTTGTTTTTTTTCCGTCCCGCATTCCTCATAATCACCATAGAAACTGCCCTCTGGCTTATTCTGACTTTTATACAACAGTTGCGAAAACTCACAGTCTGAAATGTCTGCACAAATGGTGCAAGGTAGGTTAAAACGGTCAGGTTGAAGCTGAGAATGAATCCCTGTTAGTCATCACCAAAGCCTGCAGCTCGGCTCATCTCTAGAAACTAAAAAAAACAAATAGACAGCGAGTGCTTATGTGAAATGAATTATATTACAAGTGGAAGGGAAGACGAGGAGAGAATGAAAACCATGGCAGTGGGGAAAGTCACATTTATGCCAATTTTTACATCTCCGCAGTCTGTGTGATGGCAGCGAATGTGACGCTGGCCTCTGGCATGTATCTTGTTATTTCTCGAAAAACCGATGGTTGACCAGCGGAATCCACTTGTTTTACTGCTTTCCTTCTCTTGCTCTTCCATCTTTCCCTCGTCCTTCCCTCAGGGCCACAATGCAACCGTGTTTCATTGTAATGTTGATTGATGGGAGGCCTTCAGGTGATGTACTGAAAGATAATGGAGAGGCAAAGACGATCCAGCACATGCAATTACTGCTCAGGGCTTAGCTATGCACGTCCAAAACACGAGCATCTTTCATCTTTGAACATTTTCCAAACTTACTGAACCATCTTATTATGACGCATCTATTTGTGTGTCACTAAGACTTTAATTTTACTGTTTTTCTCAAGCCAAACGAGCTTCACAGATGTTGGTCTCACTGTGAAACTCTTATTCGCTTCAGTGGCAGCCAAAAAAAGGGAAGCAGTTTAATCTGCCAACTGGAATTTTCACTCTATCTATTGCTTTGCTTGTGCACGTAGAACTACGCCAGAACGACTTAAACCTAATCTGATGAGGGTAAAATCTAAACCACCAAACTATTTATGTCTTGTTCGAGTTATTAATATTTGTCATTAAATTGGAAGCATTTTCCAAAAGATTTGTTGATTTTTATGCATATTTGCGAATCCGAGGGGGTTAGCAAAAACCAAAATATCCATATACTAAAATTGTAAATCTTCCCTCATCTAAACAAAAATGATCCGTCCTCTTTCCAGGAAATCCCTCTGAGACTACCCACACACATCCACACACACACACACATTTGTGAAAACACTGTAGCAGAATGCGTCACACAGAACAGCGAAAAGGTCGTGTCAGACATAATCCCCATCTAAGTTCTTGTAACCCCCCCCCCAACATGCACACTCACACCCTCTAAAGTCGAGCTCTGGATCTCCGCCAGGGTGGGTATAGAACACAACGCGCCGTCACACTAACATACATCGACGTGGCTGTGGTGAAAGGAGCCCCTGCGGCTGTGTGTCTGTCTGCTCTGAACAGCGCAGTGCTGAAGCAGTGAAAATCAACAGAGAAATGCTTTCTGAGAGGCAGCGACCTCAGCAGGTGTTGGAAATGGTAATGAGGGCCAGGGCCTGTGTCGGGATGGTGCATGAGGACAAGTGTGTTTTGCGTGCTGTCATTTGGTGTGTGTGTGTGTGTGTGTGTGTGTGTGTGTGTGTGTGTGTGTGTGTGTGTGTGCTTAGCAATCCTAAGGGAGGTCGTAAATGTCACCGTTCTGTTCAGGAGATAAACACATTGCATTGCTCATGTGTAATTCCAAAGAGGAATAATGCATTGCCGTCTGACAAAGGAATCCGTTGTTTTTCTATTCCATTTGAAATCGGGGCGACGTCATCGCCCCGTTTCGTCACCATTTCATCAAGAAACAAACGCCCCGCACTTGTCAACAGATTAGCCTTCTCATTCTGCAGATGCATGTCTGCGATTTGGTCTCTGTTCAAATATAGTTTTATTTGTCCGTCTCAAGTCCCTTTTGTGTGTCCGCGAGCTCATCTATGCCAGTTTTTTTCTTCTTCTGTCGTCATCACAAGGTAAACTACGATGAACCAGAGAGGAAACAGAGGAAATAAAAGAGTTAAAGAGAATTAAAGACGAGAGAGGAAGAATAAGTCGGGTATTGCAGATGGACAAAGGGTGGACCCTTTCAAGAAGAGAGAGGGAGAGATCTTGTCCACTTCGGGTGTGACATCTTCAAAACAAAAAGTGCAAATGACACAGAAACAACAGCTTACAAAGGCTTTATATCAGCACATTGTGGGAACGATGAGGGTTGAATTGAAGCTGAACTGCTGAGACACAAAGAGCTAGATTACAGCCAAACACAGACTCTTTCTCCGTCCCCTCCTTGATCACTTTGAAAGGGAGACGCATTCAGAAGAGAAGTGACAGAAACTGTCAGCATTAATAGGCGTTGTAGCTGTCCGTCTTTCTTTGTGTCTTTTAATATCCTCTCATCTGTCCCATCTCCCTTCATGAAAACCAATTTGCCCTGACATCTCTGGATAAATGGTGAGACAATGTCAAAGCCAGATGAACAATAAATATTTCAAAAGCCGAACAAAGAGGGGGGGAAATTCAGATGGAGCAAAGCGGGTTTAATACCGCCATACCAAGCTGCTTCTATTCTATTCTGTAGGGTACAAAATAGCGTATTGATCCCCATCATATGCCCCTCTTACATCTTATTGAATTGTCTTGTAGATCATTGGCATTCATTGTGTTTACTTTATTGCCAGCGGGAGGTTTCACTTCCTTCACGCTTCATTTGCCGCATTCCCATTTGCCTGAACCTTGCTCCCACAGTACACTTCCATTTTGATCGTGCAGCTCAAAAACAAACATCCCACTCTTTTTTTTTTTCTGTCTGCACTCAGTCCCGTCGTTCTTTAGCTAATGAACAGAAGAGCTCCTGCGCCATCATAATTAAACTGCATGTAATTTGTAGTAATTGCATGTGGGTGTGGAAATGAGGAGAGGAGATGTACTGGAGATTGGAGCGGTGGCGGGGCATTAAGCAGTCTGTCTGTCTGTCTGTCTGCCTGTCTGTCTGTCTGCCTGTCTGTCTGTCTGTCTGTCTGCCTGTCTGTCTGTCTGTCTGTCCGTCCGCCCGCGGGGATGAGAGAGGGGTTTTACGCTCATGTTATTACCTTTGCTACAGAGTAGAGGGAGGGTGAAGCGGAGGGGGGAGGGTGAAGAATTAGGTGAAGGGGTAAGAATGGGGCTCGAGGAGGTTGGAGTGGGGGAGAAGTGAGGAAGAGATGGAGGAATATGCACGGGTAAACGTGTGTGTGTGTGTGTGTGTGTGTGTGTGTGTGTGTGAGTGTGTGTATCTGCCAGCAGACAGTTGTGGATTGCATTTATTCAATCACACAATACAGCAGGTCGTTGCAAACACACCTGGCGTCTGCACTCCTTTGATTGCACCTTTCTAGTTACGCGAGCATTTTGTTTTCGCACCGCTCAGTTTCAGTGATTTCGAACAAGCGCCTCTTTGATCCGAGGAACCAAGGCAGATCGTGACGATACTGTCGTCTCAAACGAATCCCGGAGCTGACATTGAATGATAGGAACCACCACAGCACCACCATAGTGATTTTTACTTGGGTTTCAGCTGCATTTTCTGAGCCACAGCTGGAAGCCCTGTGTTCACATTATACCTACTGGGGTGGAATATCTCAACAACATTTACGAGCACAAAGTGGTATCAAGCACTGATGAAACATGTCAGTTATGTATCTTGTGACATTGTCATGTCTCGATTCTCAGCTTTTCAGTCAAAAAAGTTATATTTTTTAAATATTTTTAAGATTGACTAACGTGTGAATAATGTCAAAATTTTAGTTTTGGGGTGGATTTTCCCATTTACGTAGCTTTCAGTGCTGTTTGCCATTATGTGTGTGTCTGTGTGTGTGTGTGTGTGTGTGTGTGTGTGTTTGTGTTTCTGTGTGTGTGTCCTTCTTTGACAAAATGACATCGGTCTCCAGTTAATTTAGCCGTGTCAATTCATATCCAGCAGGTCCTTCTGTCAGCATTCATCAAACCACAAATGATTTTCTTCTCATGAATATGCAAACCTCCCCCCAGCCAATCAGAGCACCATCTTATTCTGGCACAGACGATACCTCTTGCACACAGATGCACGCGTGTTACAGTGTGCCGTGCTTAAAGCGACGATCGTAAAGACACACTCGCACGTACATGCTATCGACACACACACACACACACACACACACACACACACACACACACACACACACACACACACACACACAAATGATTGGCTGACTCACAATAGGAAGGATTATAGTTCATAGCTGTCTCACAAACCCACCACATATCAAATGATAGAGAGTTTGCTTCGAGACAGTTTCATTTTCAATGACAGAGCTCGATAGCACTTGATATGCCAAGACAGGCGAGTGTTTTCAAAGCCCCATAACTCTGCTGAATACTCATCCTTCACTTCTTTCAGCTGAGTTTTCTCCAGATCAGATTTGATCATCTTTTAAATGCTATTTTTATGGTAGAACGCGATACTTGATTTGTAGTTCTAGACTGTCAATATTGAACTGTTCAGTGGCTTTTCTAATCCACAAATAGTTTGTGCAGCTTCATTCAATTAGCCATCCAAAAAAAAGCATGAGCAGCTGAGAGTGCCCTCTCTGTGACCTCTGTTCTTTACACACACACACACACACACACACACACACACACTCACACAGGCACACACTCACACAGGCACCTCCGGGCGCAATCACACTTTAGATGGAAGGAAGCCCACCACTTTAAAGCCTTTCTTGTTGCCCTGCATTCAACCATAATGGAGGAATTCATTGTATTCCAGCCTGCACACATTACATGACTTAGTCATAAGCCTTTTTTACCAATTTTTCCCAACGAGGGTTGGCGGTCGTTTCTATTTTCATATCATCCAATTGTCAGGGGACAGCGGCTCAATGACTGAGAGAGCTTTGAGATAATATAATCTTTATTCAGGCTAAGCTTTCTGCAATTTATAAAAGAGTATGTTGTTGTATTTAAAATATGTAACATTACTTTTAAGTGTCTTTGAGTCTGTCACGTGGTGTGGCTATACTACATCATGTACCGTTTAACATTATTAGCTTATATTTTCTATAAAAGGCCAAATCATATCCATTACTAGGGCTGTACCCAATACTTTAAAGCTTCACTAATATTGACGTATATTATCTTACAGGCTTTCTTTTACTCTCTCTCAAACAACATCAACTAAATCAACATTTATTGGAAAAAACATGGATGTGATCATTTCCAAAATTCACATGTTTTTATGAAACAAAATATTCAACTTCAATCCATATTTGTAAGCCTTTTTTAAACAACATCTTCTACCGCTCGCTGCACACACAAAGGGAGGCACATACCTGTATTAACGGGGCAGTCTAGCAGCAATCTAACAGAACCATGAATTACATTTATACAACCACAATTGCACAAAATTATATTTTTCCCATTTTGTACGGGAATGACATCTCATTTTATGTATACGTCCACGTAGCAGAAGACGCCTCTTAATATTTTCTGCAACATGGTTGGCGAGTTTTTTTTTTCCAGTGACAACTTTCTATGTATTTAATATTCAACAAGTTTACAAGACGAGTCAAATCATACGCAAAAGCATTTGTTGTCTTTTTTTTATAGAACTGATGACTGTAACTGCTGACGCCTAGCTAGTGATTACACTGTTCGCCTTTATCGGAATATTCTCCGGTCTAGCTCAGTTAAAAACACACAAACAAAAGATGTTATTGATTTGGCGGCGGTTCCTATTGGCCAGTACAAGGTAAACACTGGTATCCTTAGTGAATCTGCCTCTGGCTGTGCAATTTATCGTTCAGAATGTAAGGCTAATTGTTGTCGAGTTATTTTTCAGCCAAAGACCCCTTAAAGACTTCATGTATGTCCCTTTAATACTTTGATGTTGCCTTTTTTTTTTTGCACTTCTATAATCTTAGTGAAACAAACTAATGTGTGTATTCGAACAATATTATCCATATATTGAACATATTTGCAGATTCGTTAGCTTTGTTAGATTAGAATGTAATCTCTGAGCTATTACAGATTTAAATATATTAAAATATTTGTTGAACTATGAAACGTTTTCTAAAAAACAAAGAATGGAAATATGAATAAAATGATCATTTATATGAATGAATCTGAAGACCTATCACACTGGCAGAGTGCCACGGACAGTCACTGGACAGTAGATACAATAAACACACACACATACAGTACACAAACACCCTCCCTCTCAGTTTTCAGCAGTCTGTTTTGAGACACTAACAAGAATTCTGTTCACGCTTCATGCATTTCAGTCCTCAGGAGAAATATGATGTGCCGTGACACTAAATATTCAGTCCAATATGGTGGATAAAGAAGGGCAGTGTGTGTGTGTGTGTGTGTGTGTGTGTGTGTGTGTGTGTGTGTGTGTGTGTGTGTGTGTGCGTGTGTTTGTATTTGAGTGTATCTGTGTGTGTGATGTGTGATTTATCCCACCGCATGCCAGTGGGGGAGGCCAAACATGGGAATGAACTAGTATGCCGGCAGCTTTGTCCTATTAGCGCACTGCTTTGACTCTCATTGAATCTTAAATCTGCATTTATCTTCCGCAAACACAAACAGGTAGTCACTCAGACGGCACCGCCACTCTGCGCTAGAATTATGACAGAACACACTTTTGATCTCTTGAGATAATTATTCCGTCATGCATAGTAAATAACTTGCAGCACAATTCTATTAAAGTAAATATTTGTTAATTTGGAGTCAGTTTGAAAGTACTTTAAACTCATTTTAAATCTTCCGCTTTATAACTCTGTTGGGATCAAAAGTGCCACTGCAGCATAATTAGAACTGCAGGGCAGTGACGCATCAGTCAGCTTTAATCAAATACATGCATGCACTGATTAAGGTGAGCAAATTCAACACAAAGTCTGTCATTAACAATGTGTTATAATTGGCAAGATTCACAAACGGGGTTTGAATGCGACACACCGTTCTATCCGTCCGTCTGTTTCGTGACGCCGTCGGCTAGATTATTTATATTATTTTGCCCAAAATTGCCAAATGTGCTATTTTAGACCTTGAGGCAGCCATCACTGTTGAAAGCTGATCCAACTCGCACTTCAAATTTGCTTTCAGCGGGGACCTTAATATAACCTCAGTGTGTTTATAGTGTAAGTGAACTCGCCACCTTGCTCAGAAGTAATGGAATATTTATCATGCGTGTTTATGATCGCATTTGCAATTGTAATCTTCCAAATGTACTTTAAAATGTTTATTCAGGGGCTGAATTGGATTTTGCGAGGTTGAACAGAAGGTGAGAGCAGGGATAACACCATCGGCTCTGGGCATTAACAGTAATGGGAGGCAGACTTAACAACCTCTTTGCCATCAGGGAGCTCTTCTCTGGATGGATCTAACATCTGGCTTGTTCTCCTTTACGCTGTGTGTCTTTGGTCAGCTTTCGCTCCTTTGGTCTTGTTGCAAGATCAGAGGTGCTTTATGTGGAGTTATGCAAATTAGACATCAATTATCAGACTTCTTTGCCCCATAGCATTTAAGTATTAATTACTGCTGCAGGTCAGAAACCTCCTAAATCCACTTCAGTCCCTTTTATCTCAATCCTTTGACCTTTGGCTCTTTTGAGTTCAGTAAATTGTGCTGCTTCAGGACCAGTCAGATATATTTAGAAGCTATTATTAGCAATGGAATGAATTTAACATCCCCATAAAGCTCATTCTTTGCCATGCAAGGTTTTCCCGGTGATTGTATTGGACCGGGCAGTTAGAACTTGTCAATATATCGCCTAACCATTGGGGACAGTGAAGGGCGTTTGATTACCATCAGAAAAAGACGGATCAGAATGAACTTACGTACAACATCCTGAGACTCTAGACAGATACTCAAAGGGAGGAATTGGTTCTTACTGGACTCTTAACTCTTGATTCTGGACCATGTTCGTCTTTATCTGTTTGTATCTTGATTTGTGTGTTACTGTTATCAGTTTTTTTCCAGATGCTTCCCATTTTTGACTCCTCTAACCTTTGAGACGGAGCAAGTCAAACTACCTCATCTGTTGTTTAAAGGTTCTTTCCGTTTGTGTCCATCACAGCATCTGTTGGACAGAGTGTCCTTCACTCGCGGATGAATTACACCAGTGAGATCTGAATGAGGTTCCATCTGATGACTGCAGTTAAGGTCATTTTCTAAGTGATGATACCATTTAAGCTATTGGGAATATTGTTGCTTGTTAAATTGGTGTTTGGTCACCACAGTCAAACGCATTAAAAAGACATCCAGCGTATCTTTCATCAAGGTACGCGATGAAATCGCAACACGGATCAGCTTTTCAAAGATGGAGCTCATTTATTACAGCCGGTCATTTGCCATCCATGGGAGTGTGGCTTCTGTGGCTTCATGTTTGACACAGATATTCATCAAGAAACAAAGAGTCCCAGAACAATTAGCCCCCTGACTCGAAATTATATTTGATACATTAGACCATTGGAACAAAGATCTATTCATTAACTTTTGGATCCCTTGACTCCCATTTTACCCCTTTGCTGCACTGCTGAACATCACAGCAGTTTGTGGCTGTTATCTATCAGCAAGGCTTTTGTAATATCATTTTTTTTTCTAATTCTACTTATCTGATATTCATTAGCAGCCAAGTACAAAGAGAATCACCCAAATTGAACAGTATCCAAGTACTGCATGATTTTTGCAAAATAAACAAACTTTAAAAGTGCGTGTACTTTGTGTCATCTAAATGCCTTTTTTAGAGGCTTTGCCAAGACTATCATTTCTGAAAGAAATGCTGAATATCAAACAAGCCCATATTTGTTCAACCCTAATAATAAATTAGCATTTTCTCAGCATTGCTTCAATTTGCTTGGCCCCACAACACGGACGATATCCATTATCACAAAGATGTCACCAGAGCGACCCACCGACACACTCTGACACGGCGATCCATCACGGGCAAAGGACATGACACTGCCAGTCTGAGACGAACACATCTGCCGCTGAGGAGATAAGTCACTGAACTTGGGATTCGGCTATTGGAGGAGATCGAGGCAGACAATGACCTTGCACCGGAGCCGTTGGGCACCGGAGCCCATTGGCCGTAATTACCTGTCAAGCAGCAGACATGGGGTTTGACAGAGTGGTCGGAGAGCGTAATCCAGGTGTTTGCAGTGTCAATATGGGCCCTGCCAAGTCTTCTGATGGGAGGCTAGAAGAATACAAGAATACACTCTGACCTGTGTGTCCCTCATGTCTAATGCCGTTTACTGCAACATGTGAACATTAAATGATGGCTTCAAATCAAAGTGGACAGATTCGCTCAGATTTACTTTGTGTTGTAATGTGTGACTGTATATGGATTTATTACTGATATTAAAATGCATCCACAGTGTACACACGGAAATTAGATTTCTATTACCAAAACACAGATTATCAAGCATTCCATTCCCTCTGTTTTTGCAGTCTTGAACACCTCATTTATTGGCTTGTGTACCATCAGCCAACATCCATTTGCATTTTAGTCTTTTCACTTCCTGCATTTGTGTTCACCTACTAATTGAATTTGCATATATACATATCTATAAATCTAGCATTTTGATTGCCTGTCAGCGGCTCTCAACATGGCGGCGGCTGAGCAGCTAACAGTTCTAACAGCGCAAACAACGGCAACAGTGCTGACGGAGTTAAAAGTGTTGACCTGAAGGGGAAACGGATGGTGGGCAATACGCTTCCACGAAGACAACGGCAGCGGTCGGGACGGCGTTATAAGCGTATGAGCGCAGTGCAGAGCCGTTAGCCGGGAGCTAGCCAGTGAGGCCCGCTCACATGCAGTTAAAGGCATGCGCAGCAAGCCCAGCTGTCCTTAGATTCTATTTCATATGTTGCCGAGACAAAAACAGACAGAAATCTCTGATGTGAAATAATCAAATCTGTTAAAGACGGTCTGTTCATGTGAGACCCCATCATTTAGAGTATGTAACAGCCAAGCATGTTGTCAATGATGTTTTCCCTTCATTCTCATGTCCAACAGAAACCGGTGTACAGGAAACAGTGAACTGTAGCAAGATGAACAATAACAATGCTAAAGAAAGGTTTTATATCCAGTTATTGAGATGGGTCACTCTGGTGACAAAATTACTTTCATACTGTGTCTTTATACAGTATATGTGCTGGAGGAGGGATAAAAAAGAATAAACCGAACACTTCTCTTGTAAAAAAAAAGAGTCTTGCTCAAAGGAAGTCGCTATTCGCCACTTCCTGAGCCACAATGTTCTGTCCCGCTCATTTTCACCAGCGATTGTCACTTCGTCAGATTCTCCCGTTGCTTATTTACTGTGAGGACTTAAAAATGATGAGTTAGACGTATGTGGGAGAGATGTGTTCTGCCAAAGACATTAAATGAGGAAGCTTTCCCTCTGTGTGTCCACCTTTCAGCCATCTCCCTCGTCCCGGGCCATTATTACTGAATTCACAGACACCCTGACCCCGGAGCAATTATCCTAATGAGGTCTTGTAGACCTGTTATCCAGTGAGAGTATATTCCACCAACCTCCCTCACTGTCTGCACGTATGTGTTAAGACTCACTTTTCATTTCTGGTGGTGAATGATGTATTTATCTCCCTCCACACACACACACACACACACACACACACACACACACACACACACACACACACACACCTACGTACACAGCCCTCTCTGCTGTGCTGGGTGAAAGAAAATAAAGCTAATGGCTATCCCACTGACACGGACGGAAAGAGAGAGGCATGAAGAAAAATAAAGAGCTCAGTGTAATTAGGTCCTGCTTTTCATAACTCATAGTCTTGCTGGAAGTTATTCTCTTATCAAAGGGTATCAAAGGATATAAAGGTAAGCCCGTATTCAGGGCATCAGACTCCAGGTTGTGTGGTCAGGCCTGAACAAAAGCCGCTTTACAACGAGAGATCAGAATGCAGCACTGGGCAAGGTGCGCCGCCGTAGGCAGAGGAAATGAGAGATCGAGTATCAGAGATACGGGTTAAAGACGGAGATCACACTGTTGACTTGTGGACTTGAAGATGAGGAATTATAGACAGGCTCAAGTGAAGACAAGCTGCTCTCATGAGGTCACACACTGGATGTGGCAGTTTACATTTGACATTTTTAATTGAAAAAAGACAACAAAAATCTGGGATATTGACGAGAACCGATTCAATCCTGAGGGAGGTTTGAGAAATTACAGCCAGACTCTGAGTTTATTTCATTTCAGAGGAACTGTCCATTTATTTGTATTCATGAAATGTCTTGAGCCGCCAGAACATAGGTAGTCAGTACAGAGGGAAAATGAATTGCGAGCGTTTTCCCACAAACCTAATTGAGGATTTTTGCATCGTTTGGCATCTCTTTGGATCTGCATTACAGTGAAGTGCACAGAGACAGTTGTCCAAAACAAGAGCGCGGCCAACAATCAACTGCGGCATGGCGCGCCAGAAGAGCTGCAGGCTTTGTGATTAATGTGCATGCTGTTCCGCTAGTTTGCTATGTGCTCCGCCGTCCAGCTTTTCATTCATCTGCCGTCCCTCCTCCCGTGTTTGTGTCTCCGCTCTGCAGTGCTGGGAGGCGTAGAGTCCCGTGGTGTGCTGAGGAAGATCAGTGACATGCTGGAGGTGATTCTAAAGAGGATGGACAGCCTGTCCAAACTGGACAACACCACCACCACTGACGCACGGCGCCTGGATGAGCTCAGCTCTGCTATCAACAGGTACGCTGACGTCCCATTTCACAGTTTATACCTGTAGTGTCTAACTGGTTTTGGTAATCACCAAAATTCTATTTACATTCATCAGTCTCCGCAGATGTAACAGGTTATAGTGAGACTAAGCCCAAAATTAGACGAGGGAATACAATAATAAGTTTGTTTAACTTTTTTTCAACTAACATATACACATCACATCACTTGTTTTCCCCACCTTAATGCTCTCACTTAAGGCATTTTTTTTTCAGGCAAACAATTTGCATGTTATGTTTTCATGAGCACTTTCACACAAATATCACGCTGCGAAAAAGTGACTTTCTTTCTAAACAAAGTTTTCCTGAGATTTCACGTCGCGGATAAAGGCATTGTCCAATCAGGTTGTGCGGAATGGGTTGAGACATCAGCAACATGACAGGCCAACAATGGAGGTGTGTCACTGTGTTATTGGTGAGATGTGATATTCCCTCTAAAAAAACACCAAATCATAAAAATTCACTTGAATTCAGATTCCCTTACTTTAAGCAAAGCTGTAGTATTTAGTGGTAAATACAATCATCGGAGACAACATGCATAATATGTCTGTAATAGTGTCGGCATTGTTCTGTCCCCTTACAAATGGAAAAGCATAATATAGACACAGAGAGATAACGCTTCTATGATCAGGTGTTCTTTGCTCGGCTTGGATACAGACAGGGAGCAGCTGGTGGAGCTTTGTAAGATTACTTATCCTTTATGGCATGAAATACTATAACGCCACCATCATATTTGATATATATTCCTTCTGCACATCACCTCTCTTTATGTCTGCTGTAGTCATGTCCTCTATCTCCTCTTTTCTCTTTACTCCTTGGCTCATTTTATTTCGCTCTGATCTTCCCACTCAATTTTTTTCCCCCTCTTACCGTCTCTTGTGGAAATTGCTGCCTATTACCTTAAAATCACTGCCGCAAACAGACGAGTCTTGTATGACCTCGCCGCGGCTGCTTTTATCAAACGGCTCTTCTGATCGCCCCGTTTTGTACCAAAACATCCAATTTGTCTTTCTCTGTCGAACGTTCCCTCCGTTCATACTCCACTTTCTCCACTTTGGTTTTCAAACGGACTGACTAAACTCGGCGCAGGTCAGGAGGGGTGATGTGATGCACACTGACAGAAATCCCCCCACACTTCTTCGAACCTTGTTAAACGATCCCGGATAAGCGCTCAGGTTCAGATCGGTGCGGCGGCACCGGAGCGGAAGGATGGAGCGATTAATACGGTCTGGCGTTGGTGTTAACTGCAATCAATGTCTAGTAATGGGCTGTTTAATGTGGCGGGAGCCGTTTAACTCTGAGGGCAAGACTGGGGAGAAGTGTCCTGTTAAAGGAGTCTACTGTCAGGGACTCGAAGCAGGACGGTACATGCATGTGTTACTGTAGCGGAAATCAATTTCTAGTTATTGCCTTGAAGGGGGCAGTCTGGATGGATTGAGGACTACTGAGTATGGGTAGTGATCTGTTTGCCCTTAGTGACAATGCTGTCAGCCTACAACATTGATAAATACCAGACAGAGATAATGCACCGTCTCTTTAATTACGTTGAAAATCTACTTACTAGGATGCGACTATTACATGGTCATAATATTTCAACATAAGAGGCACAATATACTGGATGTTATTCCTAAACAAACCACAACAGTGATTATTGTTTTTACATTAACGTCCAGAAATACCGGCGGAATGGACAGAAGTTAGAGATGGGAAAGGGTCTCCAATTGACAAAGGTTGCAGTGGCCTTAACGACTTTAATTTTCATATTCAATGAATAGCTCTGCATGTTTTAATAGCAGAATTGGTCTTGCGGGGGTGAAATATAGCGTGAACGATGGAAATAGAATCCTATTAGGGTTTAGTTGGGGAGCCTGAGTGGCACAGTGGGAGCTACCAATGCAGAGACCAAGGCTTAATCCCCAGCAACAGAGCCTCCAGCTTGGCTAAACGCCCCATTACACACAACTGGCATTCAACCTATTACCCACATCTGTAGCAGAGATTGCATTGCTGATTTAGTTACTTTAAAGTTAAGGTCCATTTTTCACAAAACTTTCATCTTTATATCATCTTTATTTGCCACTAAGATTATTACATTATTTGTAAAATGTTATATTTCCATAAGCTGCAACGTTCCTTTTCTCTACAACTGTAAACATGACTAAATGAAAGGACAAAGCAACATGGACAACTGTTTTGGTTGTTATAGAATCTGTGATCACACCTGAAACGCCTCCATTCAGCTGATTTTCACAACTGTTTCGCTTTGTTTACATTCTCATGCAGTGGGATGATGAATTATTTTCCCTGCTACTGTTAGATCGAGCTTTGAAAACAGCAACACGTGGCATCTAAAATTGCGTTTGTACAAATTGATGCGAGCCATGATGGGTTATAAACATGAAACCCCCCCACAGAGACCAGACATCATTCAGCGAGCCAAGGCAAACGTCCTACACCAAGTTCACGTTCCTTTGATTAGCGCTTCCACGAGCTCCCCTTGAAAGTCGTTTACTTTTCGACAGCAGCGCTCTGTGAACAAAACGAAATCACAAAATCAGAACGAAACAAAAAAAGAAAAAAAAAAATCAATTTTATTTTTCTGAGTACAGTGTTGTTGGGTCTGGGCTGAATGGATCCTAAGAGCGAAGCAGCTTAAAAGTTTTAATTCAGGCAGCCAAAATGAAAAGGATATCGACTCAGGAGACCTGTGGCCGCAAACAAACACGCCCACACACACTCACACGTTTTGTATTGATGGTGTTCCTTTGATAGCTCCCTGCTGTAGAAGGAGAATAATATGTGTTTCATGAGTGTGTGTGTGTGTGTGTGTGTGTGTCTGTGTGTGTGTGTGTGTGTCTGTGTGTGTGTCTGTGTGTGTGTCTGTGTATTAGTTCACTAGAAGTAACACTTGTTAAAACCAGTCTGGGCGTGAGACCAAGGCACAGACCCCTGACCGAGGACATAGCCCGCAGGATTAATGGCCACACACACACACAGACACACAGACACACACACACACACACACACACACACACACACACAGACACAGGGACAACCAAAGTCTCTCTTCACTCCAATGATTTTCCATTCCATCACTCGTTTCCCCTCTCGTCCTGTTTCTGTCTCCTTCTCTCCACATTTACTCTCTCTCTCTCTCTCTCTCTCTCTCTCTCTCTCTCTCTCTCTCTCTCTGCCTTCCCTTTACTCACCTTGCTCCTCATCTTCCTCTACAGGTAGATACTACACACAGAGTGAGAGAGGGCGTGTGAGAAAAATGAGTGACGTGGTAAAGTGTGATTTTGGCCAGCGGCGAGAGGGGCAAATGGGAGGAGAGAGCTTTATAAAAACATATCCCAAATCCAGGCCAGTCAGGCACGCATTCACAGAAAGATACACACACACACACACACACACACACACACACACACACACACACTGGGCGGGAGTCTCATCTCTGTTTGAGCTTCATTGGTCGTGACACACTCCCGTGTAGCGGCGAATGGGACTTGATGTCTGAGGCCCCAGCCTGTGATTCGCCCACGGGGCAGCCACTCGTTAGAGCAGAAAATGGAGGAAGGGAGGGGAGCCTGAAAAAAAATGAGAGAGAGAGGGGGGGGGGGATGCAGAGTTGTTTCACTCCATTTTGCTGTGCAGCGGATGAGAGGGGAGATTGGTAAGTCTCCCCTGAGGCGCTCGCTCTCTGAAGATCACTGCCCTGGCTCGGCTTTACCTATTTCTCCTCCTTCAGCACCCATCCAAGCTACGTCAGCGGCAACCTTTATTCCAGGCGGCCTTCTTTTCCACAGCACTCAAGTCACTGTCATACTGCACTTTTGCTGGAAGTAGGCAACAAAGCAAAGGGGACACTTAAAGTGTAACTTCACACCCCCAGAGTCCACCCGCTGCATCATTTTTAAAATAAAATAAAATGGGCAAAAGGCCCAAGAGATGAAACCACGCCCACTCCTGTATGTCGCAAGCCTCGACCCGGCCTCGACAAACATGACCGCTTGGAAAATTGTGATTGCCGCCGCTGGCCACCAGGCCGCTGTTCTGCTCATTTTCTGCATGCACTGTAACATTAGCATGAAAGCATGGTGGAATTAACAAGCTAACTTTAGCCAGCTGCAAAAAAATGAGAAAATTGAAAGAACTTTAACTTCATATTCTTGTCACAGAGTGGGAAGCATTCATTTCCAGTCCACAGAAAGGAGAGGACAGGCTTCTGCTGTGCTGCGATTGGAATGCTACGCAGTGGTTACTGAAAAAGTAAAAAATGATACACGCTGTAGAGAGGCGAGGATTAGAGGCCGTTAACATTATTTTATTTCATGACATAGATTAGTCCAAAACGGTCGAATAATACTATCTCAGTATTGGTCTTGAAGAGTCTGTCTGATTTAAAACAGCAGATGCCGTTGTGAGCCATTTTCAACCATGAAATGCAGATTTTTATACATCTGGTAAGAAATGTCAATATTAACACCAGCATCGATGCGTTTCATCACAGTTCGGTCACATCATTTAGTTTATCTTCAAACGAATTTAAGTGAATATGTTTAAGTGTGCAGCTGCTCTTTAAATTCTAAATAATGCTGTCGTAGGTCTCCCGTCTCATGAAATCGCAGATTTGGTGAGTGAGCGTCTGTGTGCATTCATGCACGTGTGTTGGCCTTTGTGAGCGTGTGGAACGTAAGCGGTGGAGTGTGATGCTTTAACACCACGCCACGGGGGGGAATAAGTCAGGACGGTGGCAAAAAAACGCACAAACCGACATGCCGACGCCTCGTCACATGCATCTCTTGCCCTAGACAGCTTTGGCTGATGGGATGCTGTCAGAACTGTCCTCTTTCCCTTAAGAGGATGAGCTCATTAGATCGAGAGGGAGGGAGGGATGGAGAAAGAAGGAGAGCGTGCAAACACGTTTTTTTTTTTGCATCCTTAGAAATTCTCCCTGTAGTTATCATTGATTTTCTCTTACCACCTCCCTCTCAGCTTCCTCCCTTCAGAGCGTTTCTACTTCTGCCCGGCATCCGTCAGTGGATTTCATCTTGCCGTCTCTGCTCCCCCCTTTACTTTCCTCTCGTTTTGTCTCCTCTTTGCTCGTCCTCATTTCTGTTTTGTTCCCCTCATTTGTAAAAGAGCCAACTGTCTACAGTCATCAAAAGGGAGGAAGCTTCATTGCAAGTAGCACGCAACTGTGGGCCATCAAATATGTATATCCTTGTATTCTTTGATCATAATCATCGTTTAATGTTTCAGTCAAGCTGTTTTGTTGGCTTCCAGGCTCAGAGGATCTCTTTATTTTATTATTTCTTATCATATCCCCCCCCCCCCCCCCCCCCGGTGCTCTGTTTGCTGTGGAGGGTTGATCTCCTCCTCTTTATTTTTCCGCCTGCTTTTTTTTTCCAGTTTTCCTCAACTCTTACGTGTCTCTTGTCTCTTTTCCTCGTCCCCCTTGGATCTCATTGTGCTCTCTGTTCCGTCTCAGCCTTTCATACATTTCTCTGTCCTTCGCCTCTCCCAGTATGACTTCTCTCTGTGTTCATCTCTGGGGATGAGTTCACATTGTAGCAGACGTTGGAGGTGAGATTAGCAGGTCACGTCTCAAACTGCAAAGTCACAATGAACCCCCCCCCACAAAGAGAGCTGTACAGTAACAGGGGTTACTCCGCTGACCGAGCAAAGGCTTTTGTCCTTTAGGCCAAACACATTGCAACTTTTAGGTATCACAGTAGCAGTAATTCTCTACAGCTGGGAACGTGTGAAATGCTCCATGTAATAAGGATTTTAATATCATTTTACAGCCTAATATAATGCTGGCTCTCATTATAAGACAATATAAGGTAATAACTTTCACTAACGCGTATGCTGTATTTGCTTCCCTCCCACGCAATGGGGGGAGTGAAATTATAATTAGTTCTGTCAGATGCTTTTATTGAGATAACTCTGTTTCAGGGTGCTTTCACACTGAGCTGAAAAATAACTTAAACAATCCTACAAATCGAAAGTCGAGAGGTGGAATTATGCCGTCACATATCTCTTCCTGGTATGAAAATGCAAGGTCACTTATGGAAAACCCTGGATGGTTTGTAGACGAGCATGAAGAGACGGGGATGATGGTCAGCACCTCCAAATCATGGCCATTCTACTCTGCGGGGGAAAACAGTGGATTGCCCTCCTTCGGGTTTAGAGAGAGTCCCCAAGTGAAGCGAGCTCAAGTATTTTAGTGTTATGTAAGATCGACAGGCGATGCATCAGCAGTAATGAGGGCGCCGCATTGGACTGTTGTGATGTAAAGCGAAGCCTCTATGCAAATCTCTTGATTTACTGGTCGAATGTATTTGCAGAGTGCCCGGGTCTTTTACGTTAAAGGGGGTCAGTTAAGACGCTCTTCTGTGGAGGTATTCTGGGAATGTCCAATCGTCCGAAGGAATATGTATCACATGTGGCGCTGGGATCTCACCGGAAGAGCCGGAGGACATGGCTAGGGAGAAAGACGTTTTGTCTGCCACAGACCTGCATCAGTGCAAGTCTCATTTTGCTTTGATTATCACTTTATTTTTCCCCAAAGGGTAATTGGTTGTGCAGCAGTAAAAAAAAAGAAACACAGGATAAAAACATGCAGGACATAAAAACATCATATACATACAAAGTAGAAACTGAAAGTTGAAGTTAATAAGTAAAATTATGAATAAAGATATGAAATACTGAATACTATTTACACTGGGAATTTAGATCCCGAATGGATGGTATTCATTGGCCTGGGGTTGGAAATGCCTTCATTGCCTTTGTGCACGCGACAGCCTAGGCCAGAGGCGTTATGTTTGTCAGGTTGTCCGTCCATCCGTCATTCTCAGTAAACGCCTGTTGGTTATTTTTTCAAAATGTGTGGACAAACGTCCATTTGCCCTCATTGGGAATTTAATGGTCAAAGGTCACTGTGACCTCACAGGCCAATTCATATAGTAATTATGACAATTTCACACAAATGGATAAACTGATCAAGCGATGTAATTTTGGGCAGACATGGATGTAAATTGCAACCTCACTGATTGGCGGGGGCATACAACCGCGAGGCAGTAGTTGTAGTTTTTTGTATTTTACTTTTGCCTTACAGGAGTCTAAATGAACAAAGGCTGTATCATTTTCCTAAAAGGAAATGAAATCCATGATCCACTAATGTGTGATGGGCAGGCTGACATACAGAGATAATGTACATGTCTACATTTTATGCAACAGAAATACTCAATATTACGTCAAAATTTCACATTTCAAATTGCAAATGGTGTTGTTTTGGAGACAGTCGTTGCCCCCCGAATTATACATGCACTAGAGGATAAGGACATCTTTTGTTGTAGTGAACATCTTAAACTGAATGCAAACACACTTAACGATGCTTCCTAGTGATACTTACAAACCTGTTAATGAAGCGTGGAGACTCCCTGTGACTTTGATGGCTGCTTCCTTTTTTTGTTTAAACTTTGTAAAGCAGCAAACTTACTTTCCTCCCATTATTCCCTCGGCCCTTTGACTTTTTCATGCAGCTGCTGTTGGCATTTAGAAAACTTAAGCCGTGTATTCCATCCTCACTCACACACACACACACACACACACACACACACACACACACACAATCAATAATTCTGATCATCATCACTGATGATTTGCTGTTATGCTGTGTTTCGTCTTCTGACTTTAATGAGGGTTAATACCATCCTCTGATGAGACAAAACAGAGAAACAGGAAGGCATACTCAGACACACACACACACACACACACACACACACACACACACACATACACACACAGACACACAGTCACAATCTACGCTGAAATCAAGTCATTTGAAGGGACGTAATGTGCACAGCCGTATGGACATGTGCGGATACGCAGCTTTGGCTTTGTGTGATGTGCAATCATGCAGTCAGATGCTTCGGAAATATGCAGAACTACAATGAGTGCGCACACACGGACACAAACAACCAACACATACACACACATTTCCCAGCCATCTTATTATGTGAACGGGAAGTCTCTCGCCCTGCAGAGGAAGTGGTATTAACAGCGCAGGTCTTTTTCTATTTCACGCTCCAACCAAGTGTCTAACAATTTGCATCTCCCACTAACACTTCTACATCTGTCGAGATGTAAAAAGGGAAGGTAGGGGAAGCAGAGAAGGAGAGGCAAGGGAGGGGAAGGGAGAGAAAGAAAAAAAAAGCGAAAAGTGGAGACAACAATGAGACGCAGCTAAAAGGTGGGAATAAGTGACGAGTTCGACTTTTTAGCTAAATTGAGTTTCCATTATGTGACAACAGTGCAAGGGTCCCTCTCATTTCTGCACGCCTTTGTCCCCCCTTCACTCTACGGTTGTGTGTTGTTGTGTGTGTGCGCAGGTTTCAACCAGCCGGCCTGGTGGAGAGGATCCAAGCTATCGCTCAGAATGTCTCCAACATGGCCACCAGGGTGGAGCAAATACTGCAAAACAGCATGTTGCAAGGAAGAGGTACGGTACCAATCATCATCATCATCATCATCATCATCATCATCATCATCGGTGCGAAATGCCTTTACCACCTCACTTTACTTTACATTATGTATACATAAGACATGATTTAGGAAGCATAACGTTTGAAAAAAGAAGCGAGTGTCATGACTGCGTGACTCTAAGGCGGTGTAAGACATACATAGAGCATCTAATCTGACAGACTCTGTGTGCTATAGATCAGCACTAAACACATTAAAAGCAACATGCAACACAAAATGACAAAGTCCGCACATGGCAGACACCGAATATTAGTGACAGCATAAACAGTATGGTATTAGCAATAAACAGTTCACAATACTACACAGCACCAACCTGAAGTGCTTACACAAGTACACACATCTGGAATAAGAAAGTAATATTAGCAATTGCCCCAAAACAGCGAAGAATGAAACACAATACTAACTACTACTACTTGAAAGTGAGGTACAACTAGTGCAATGCTGTGCATTGTGTACCGTAAACTTAAGAACATCACCGCAAAGGACAAAGTTACATTAAGTGTTATTCTTCAGCAATGTTGTAACTTGAAGCGCAGCTGGACTCATGCACAGCTGTCAGCTTGTGTTGGAGCTAAACTTCTATTGTTGCTGTTACTCCCAACAGAATAGAAGAGAATACAAAGTAGAGTGTGTAAGAGGGACACACATGTAATTTAATTTGTAGCTAGCTAATAGCTAAGACTCGCCCAGTTGCGTCCATCGTTGGCTCGTTCTCTGTAACCACTGTGTAGCATTAGAATAAGCCTATTCCCTCTTTTCTGTGGACTTGAAATTAAGCTATCAGCACATTACAAAACCTGGTTAGCAGTGTTAATGTCTAATTATCTGGTGATAGCAATGTGCTTTCCCACGCTGTGACAAGAATGTGTGGATGAAGCATTACGTTTTATTAGGTTTTTTTTATCCCATTTTACTCATTTAGCTGCTAGCTTGTTAGCTAGCTGGCTTGCTAATTCCACCATGCGTCCATGCTACAGTTACAGAACATAAAATGCACTTCATGAACTGCTGGGCTTTGTCTATGTTACTTTAGCCAAACTTTACTGTTGTTAATTTACCTTTCATGATAGGGGCTATTTATAACACAATATGGAGAATTCAAAAACGTTGCACTAAAATGTCAAGATTTCGACCTGAATCCATAAACAACACTAAATAGCTGGGATGACTTTTGTAGGCCAACCCTTGAAGATAGCATCGCACTGGTTCCCTAAAAAAAAGTAGACATTTTGGACTCTGTAAACCCATATACATTGGCTTTCAGCTGCGAAAACTGGTTTGGGGTTTAGTTACTCTTTAAGGTTATCAAAAACATCAACCCAAAAACATTCTGAAAACACTGAGTTCAGAGAGTTAAACCTTTTGTAGCATTTATTTTCTAGCTCAACATAAGTTAAAACCAGGAAAGCTTACAGCTAGATAGCAGATTGATTTCATTTTTTATGAAAGTAAGACGGATAAATGTGAGTAGTCCAGTCATCTCAGCAGCACTGTTCTGTTTTACATGTGGGACACTGTGGTCATCTCTGTATGTCTCATCATTGCTTTATTGCTTCCATCCAACCCCCCCGTTGTTTTCTCTTGTCTTGCTCTTGCACATTTTTTAATCAAAACCTAAGTTTTGCACACAGAAATAATACAGCCCACATTATGATCATTCTTTCCTCCTTATTCTCCTCCCTCACTTTTTCTCTTGAGGGTAATTGTCCAACTCTTTACATGAGAATAAATGAGCGTTACATCTCCTTTTGTTTTTCCCCACTGCATCTGCAGGGACGACGGCACACGGCAAAATGAAAACACTGCTGCTTTCTCTAATCACAGATGAATTGAAACACTGCCGGCAGACTTTATTATCATACGGCTCAGTGGCGGTTTATTTATCTCGTGGTCAGGCATGTGCAAAAGGGAACGACAGGAGAGAGAGAGAGAGAGAGAGAGAGAGAGAGAGAGAGAGAGAGAGAGAGAGAGAGAGAAGAGGACGTGATTAGAATATCCTTCCCCTCAAGCACTGACGAGGCTTTTATTTTCTGTCTTGCAGGGACAGCAGTCAAGTTTTTATCTAGTTAGTTGACCACGTTTCCAATTGTTCCTACCGCGGTTGCTATTGTAATCATATTTGAAAGCGGTGTGTGTCTCAGTGTGTGTGTGTGTGTGTGTGTGTGTGTGTGTGTTTGCAGTCGATTGGAGAGAAGCCCCGGGGAAGACTTATGTGGAGAAATGTCTCTTTTTCATTAGGCAAATGGAAACGAACAGAACCTAAGAGAGAAGGCAAATGTGTTGGCCCAGAGAGAGAGAAAAAAAAAAGGGGAGGGGGGAGGGGGATTGAAAGACAGAAAAACAATGAAAAATTGAACCTGGATTTGTTTTCTTTTTGAACGACATAATTTCAGTCCCCTCTATCTCTGTCACTCTCTTCCCTTTTTTTCCTCACATCGGCAGCAGAGGAGCAGTTAACTAAGTCAGTGGAGCAATTAATGCAGTGAGTGTAGCCTAAGTGAGCAGACGGATTTGCGAGCGTAACCCTAGGATGGTTGGCAGCAGTGGGAGGACGGGGCGTGTGTGTGTGTGTGTGTGTGTGTGTGTGTGTGTGTGTGTGTGTGTGTGTGTCAGGCCCCGTGAATAGTGTGCACTGCAGTAGAGCAGACACGAATGCGATGTTGCGAAAGGGGAAACCGCGGGGATTTATGGGCACCGACGGCGCATATGGCATACGCTCGAAGCAATGATGTTAATGATGATGGAGGAAGCGAGGATCGCCATAAAAATGTTCACAGGCGAGTGCAACAAAGCCGTTAATGTACACTGTAACCTGGCGGTTCTGAGGGGTTGAGCCTGTGGGTCAGACGAGGTCATGTCTGCAGTCACTTTGTGAAAATGATTTGATTAAAGAAGAAAAACGTGCATTTCTTTTAAAGAGCCTTTGACGTGCACCATATGCTGCTAAACGAGCGGATGGATGATTTTTCACTGGTTGCTTGCTGTTGGAATAGTTATTTCAAATAATATTAAAAGCCGACTGACTTAAGAGAGCTAAGCCTAGACTAATTGTGATTGTGGGTGAAGCAAAACATCTCACTCACAGGAGTTATATATGGATTTTTCATTTAGCTTGATATTTAAAAAACGTGTTTTATTACCAATGTTTAAATTTCACTCACTGTGTCTTTTCAGCAGTGAGAGACGGGACGTCAAGCCAGTGTGAAGTACCACGAGACCCCCGCTTTCCTGAGTGCCCTGGGAAAGTAGATGTGAGTGTCCATCTGTTATTTTGAGGCATGGTGGTACAGCAAGTGCTATTAACAGGGATGTGACAACCAAAATAAAGTTTTAAGACACATGCTCGACCTATTTTACCTCTGAGAATTGCTACTTTTGCTAAAAAAAAAAAATTTGCTAAAACTATCCTTTTAGTGGGAGGTGTCACATGGCGTGATGAGGAAAGACACAATAGAGACAAATTTAAGGTAATTAGAGCAAAAATAGCTGTAAATATAATATAGTTATGTAGCTTTTTTTCTTGCTGAGTTTTGCATTTTCCTTGCAGTACAGTAGTAAATCCTCCGTACACATCCCTGGGGATTTGTAACCACTGTTAAAGAAAATAGTTTATAATCCCTTTATATGATTTTATTGGTACCGTCCAGTGGATGCGTGCACGTTGGACATCGGACCCCTGCTACGCCTTCTACGGCGTGGACGGTTCAGACTGCTCCTTCCTTGTCTACCTCAGCGAGGTGGAATGGTTCTGCCCCCCGCTGGCCTGGAGGAACCACAGCAGCCCCCCTACCCAGTATGTACTGCAGCCAAAGGCCCCCAAGAGACAGGTGAGAGGAACAAATCTGTCAGACAGACATACAGGTATATTGAGGAACGCACATGCACAGTTAGGGCCGGGTCTCTTAAACTCATACCGAAGTTGTTAGCACTGTTGGAGCCGTGTGAATGGGTTGTATCACTTGTGGTGATTGACTGTGAGCAACAACCAAACAAACAGTCATTTTTTGTCTAGATCTAGGTAAGGATCAAATGCAATCGTACTTGGTACAGGATTATTTTGGACCGATACCCAGCCCTATACACAGTGGGTGAAGGCTACCGGTTGACAGTAAAGATGTACAGTAAATACACAAGTGATTTTGCTTGGCTCACCACCTCAACGTAGCAACTAACAATACCGCTTACATTTACTACGAAAGCAGCAGCTAGCAACTACTTACATAGGCCACATAAACACAGCTTAACGCCATAAACAACGCCTATTACTGTAATGTTATGACCACAAGTTAATCATTTAAACCTACTCAGCGGTAGCATCTTTCAGGGGAAATAATACAAACTGTATTTAGTCCTGTTTAAATATAATGTTGGATCTGTTGCCAAGACAGCGGAGGACCTGCTGCTCTGTTAGCAGAATATTGGTCTCTCCATCTGTGGCTATTACTTTCACGGACACCTCACCTTTCATCTCCGTTTGATGAAAAATGCCACATAAAATATACTAACTAGCTCAGACTTTCCAAGCGTGCTCAGTTAACAGAGGTTATGTGGAAATACTACAGTCATGCAAATCAATGGGGAATCAAGGCAACAGTTCCTTTAGGTTTAATACAATACTGTGAGTTTAGAAATGAGGGCTGATTATTAGCAGTAGCCTTTGTTGTATTTCACCCTGTTCATAGTTTTCTCATTTAGCTGTCATGTATTTAAGAAAGAATGTAACTACTGTCCTCTTTAGGCCACTGGTGATGATTTGTGGATGCTGCATTGACTGTGGAAGTTTTTCCAGTGCATTCTGGGTTTTAAAAAACAGTACAGGTTTTTCATTGTAGACCAACCAAATGAGTAGTGTGAAGTAAAAGAAACAATCATGACATGAATAAAACATGTTACCATCATGTAGAATCTTGCCCTTCTTAGAAACCCCTTTTGTTACACTTTCCTGTGCTGTTGGCGCCTAAATAAACCTCTGTTCAGTAATCAGTGACCTTAAATGTTAATTTTCTTGCTTCATGTTTTTTTAGAGAAATGGAAACTCTAATCTTTAGTCCTGTAAAAGATGGACTGTAAAGTCGAGGGAGTAGAGAACAGAGTGAGGAAAAGAAAAGACTTTTTGTCGAAGCAATGTTGTTTTTATTTAGCCGCTGGAATTGACAAATACGACATTTTTGTAAAAAAAATGTTTTTTTTATCAAATACCATCAGAAAATATTTTTCTCACTCTATTATTAGTCCCAAATTGTTGCCTTCTTTTTTTATTTCCAGCTTTCGGGAGCCTGCGATAACAAGAAAGACAGAAAATGACAAATGAAGAGAGCGATGAATGGGGGTCATTAAGTTGTCATTCACATGTCCACAGTACCAATCAAAAGAGGGAGAATAGGAGTGCTAACAGTCCTTCTGTTCAAAAGACTTCAGTAATCGGAGCAGTCTGCCCTCATCACTACATAAAAGTTAACCTTCATCTGACCCTCTCTGCTAATTAAAACCGGCCTGATCCTCCTCATCGTTTTCCTCCACCCTCTATTTTCCTCAACATTGACTTTGAAATTGTGGAATAATACTTGAATTAAAGTATGCGCGATACGGATAACCAAAAAGCGATAAGATAACAGGTAATTTCACATTTATGCATTTTAGAAAGAAGTCCATAAGCTATGTACTCCTGTATGACAACTTTAAAGGTGAATACCGCCACCTGCTGAATCGGACCACGTAGAAGCAATTCAACGACATATTATTGGCCGATATTTTATCGACAACAATTTAATTGTCTGAATAATACATAATAATTAACATTTTCCATTATCGGCCACTAATTTATCGGCCTGATATATATCGCGCATCCCTCCTTGAAACAGACAAACTAATCAACACTAGTGTGAGCATTATGTAGGGTCACACCCACAAAAACGTACTCACACCTAGTAATATGTATATCTCTTACTATCATAATTTGAGCAGTGAAAGTCATAACATTTTAATTCCCTTTGCTGGCTTTTATAAAGGAAAGGAAAATATACTTTGTTCCTCACCATAAGTACAAGTGAAGGTGTCTTCTGGGCCTTCACAGCGATCATTTAATGAACATCCACATTAAATGGATTAAGGAAAGTGGAAATAGAAAGGAAATAGTTCCCAGTTACAGTGTGGTCAGCTTTCTACAGTGTGTTTGGGAACGCGGCGCAATCACGAAAGTTGTTATTAAAGTGATATGTGCACACTATGTACTTGTGTGTATGGGTTAACCTCGCTTTTTTGCACTTTATTTTTGGCAGCAGTGAATTTTTCAGGAGGTATTGCAAAATGTCACTGTAAATGAAGACTGATATCTCCATCTTACCCTGTGACCCAAATTACTGGACTGCGGATTACAGTCTTCCTGTATCTCGCACACAAACAAGGCTGAGCCAAGGTTGTTCTCAGAGGAGAACAGCATTGAGTGTTTAGAGCATTAGTTAGAAAATGCATGCTGTTGTAACTTTTCTTTGACAGGGGAAACTAAAGCCAGCCTCTAAATACTGTAGTAAAACAAATGGCTAAGTGAACGCGGTTCTCTGAGGATTCTGTCATACGTAAAATATTAACGCTGACAGGGAAAATACTGCATCATGTTGCAAAATAGTTTGTTCTTTAAAAATAAAAGCTATCAGTGCGTGTTTCCCTGCATTTGCAGAGAATACAGAATTACCAACACACAAGTTGAAGGTTTATATGCACAGGTTACATCCACTGGTGTTCTTAAACCCGAACATGACACACATCTTTTATTTTCTTTTACTTGCTGTGCAGTGTGTTGTAAAACTAGGGTGGATAATGTATTTTGGAAACATTTTTGTTATATTGTTTGACATTTTCTTTACATCCCGACAGCAATCAATAAATCTCTGTTGAAAAAAAGAAAAACAATCCGGTATCCCTGGCTGTCGCAGGTCTGTGATTAGCCTGTTGGGACAAATTACACGATCGGACGCACTCTTTGTGTGTCTCCGGAGTCTTCAACAATCTGCTAGCTAATGAACCAACAATAGCCATGTTGGTTGTTTACGTACATTATGATATATTGTGGAGGTAGTGGCTTTGGAGGGAGCCATGAAGGGAGGGGCTGCCGACTTAGCGACTTTCGCGCTACATTTAGCAACCTTTGGAGCTAATTCTGCTGCTACTTTCATTGGAAAAGAGCTGGCATCACTGGGGTGGGTTGTTCTGTTGGATACTTTTTTTAATCCAATTTACTCTTGCTGGTCTTCTACCTACCCGAGCTAGTCAATAAAAGATGAAAGTCAAACTCTACAGCCATGCTAATGGCTAAAGAAAACCAATGACATTCTGTACTGATGATGGCACTAGATGTGAAACATCAGATAATCAAAAAAGCCAATGGATGTCTGCACCAAATCACAGGGTAACCCATCCAGCAGTTATCGAGACGTTTCACTCTGAACCAAGAATGTCCACCTGCTGGTGGCGGTGGAAGAAAAGTCAGGGGTTCATCAAATTCAATGGGATTTATCCACTGGGAACCACAGATATCTGCAGCCACATTTTATTGGAATCCATCCTGTAGCTGTTGACATATTTCAGTCTGGACCAAAGTGGTGGACCCACTGACACTGCCATACCTAGAGTTAGGCCACTAGTGTAGCTAAAAGCTTGAGATTAACAGCCATAGTGCTGCTGAAAAAGTTTCAATCAACTGTGGAACTCTTTCTGCCTGATTACTACTTTCTCACGCTTTCTCTTCACTTCTTTCCATCCCTCATTTCACTTTCAATCCATTACCTTCCCAGGCTGCCTTCCGCACTGACCTCTCTGTGCTGCTGGACCAGGTCGGGGCAGGGAAGGAGTCCCTCAGCTTCATGAAGCGCCGAATCCGCCGCCTCGCCCAGCAGTGGGCGACGGCCGCCAACCGCCTGGATGCCACGCTGGAGCAACGATGGAGGGACCAGAAGAAGGTGAGAAAAAAAAAGGGCGATCAATTGATGATAGAGGAAGTGTTTATTCTTTCAGATGTGATCAGAAACTTTAATGCAAAGTGCAGCTGAGAAAGACTTTGCGATAAGAAAGAGGTCGAGAGCTTGAAGGGTGTGACACCAATGCACAACAGTGATAGTCTATTTCAAAAAAGCTACAGCAACAAAAGCACAGTAAAGTAGGTAGCAGTACAAGACTCAAAGAGATCTATACATGTCTAACAGTTAAATGGAGGGTTCAAGGTTAGCTAAAAGCATTTGAATTCAAAGATCCAAGGGATGGCAAGCACTGTTTTCCACTCAAGCAGATGGGAATAAAAGGCCTTTTTCAGATGCGTCTTGAGGGTTCTCACTTCGAATGGTGGTAGGAGTAAAATAATAGAGGAGGTAATGATAGGTTGTCATCCATTACACTCTGAATTTTTCTTCCGGAACTAACTGGTGTCTTTATTTAACTGTTCAAAGATAGTTCTCAAAGCTGCATACTTTAAAATACGAATGTATCGTGTTATCATACTGTTAGATTGTTGAACCTCATTTTGGTTGTCGCCGAAGCTTTGCAGCATGGACTTCTTCCTGCTGGTTTAGCCATGTGTGCCAGGGGCTTAGTGTGGGAGATGCCGGAATAGATGAGAGAGAGGGTTTAAAAGGTGAGAAATGATGATTACAAACTATTGGGATTATGATGAAATGACGAGCGTGCGCCAGAGCCGGAGTGAGAAGAATATGATTTAAAACAAATGATGGACAAGAGGTGGATAAATGGTAGTGGGGAAGGTATTTTAGAATATGGATTAGGAAATGATCGATGGAGGTGGATGGAGTGTCACGAGGTGTGTAAGGAACAAAAGACTTGAAGGCCGAGGTGCCTGTGGATGCTGGGTTTTTCATTAAAAATTTGGTTAAAGATATGAAAATAAGGGAGAAGTTTAAAGGCTTCTCTAAATGTCAACGAAAGCAATATGGAATAAAAACTTTGGAAGTCTTCAAAAACGTATTTTCCGCATGTAATCTTTCACTACACGAGCCTAATACTTACCTATTACATTTTTCACCCTGCTCCAAGTAGGCTCATAATCCCTTCATTAAGAAAACAATGACGAATGAATGAGTTAATCTAAAGGGGCAGATTTAGCAACATATCCTGCTCCTTCTCCCCAAAATGTCTCTCTTTGCCCCCATCTCTGTCTACAATAAGCTAACAAGGGTGGAAATAGTCCCCTGTCTCCGAGATTGATGTGTCCCTCTCTTGCGGTGCACTGAGGGGTTTTGTTATCCTCCATCATGGCTGCTGTAACAGTCTATGTAGCTTTACGACGTGCCGCAGCTATCTGAACAGTGGATGTCCTGGTGTTTGTGAGAGTTAGCCTTCCCTGTCAAAAGCTGTTTATCACAATAATTACAAATGGGAAGAAAAATGTGTGTGTGTGTGTGTGTGTGTGTGTGTGTGTGTGTGTGTGTGTGTGTGTGTGTGTGTGTGTGTCTGTGTCTGTGTCTGTGTGTGTGCTTGACTGATAATTGGATATCGTTGCACTAAAGGCCGGAGGCAGAATCTCACTTTATTTGAAAATGAAATCTCAGTCTGTACCAGTTCAATTTACCATTTCTCAACTGTTTCCCTCTTCACACGTGAGAAGATTTATGTTCATTTTGACTTTGAAAAAAAAAAAAAAAAAGCACTCACTTTTAAAATTGAGAAGGAGTACACTGTTTGATTTTAATTAACTCTGACCTCGGTAAAAACATTGTCTGATGGGAATTGACTGCGGCCCTGCACTCGCCTAACCTTTGTCTTTGACAGAATCCCTCGCTTCCAGTGGCAACTTTAGCATTCTG
Source organism: Cebidichthys violaceus (assembly GCF_023349555.1). NCBI lineage: Eukaryota > Metazoa > Chordata > Actinopteri > Perciformes > Stichaeidae > Cebidichthys > Cebidichthys violaceus. The sequence goes on from NW_027176594.1 coordinate 16,484,828, forward strand.
CTTGAGTGTGCAGTCTTTACAATTCCAACGGGGTTTCTGTTGGTTCAGTTCTGTTTCCTTGTTTGGCTTTCTCTTTGATTGTGAGCAGAGTGGATGTTTACTCAGAAAAAGAATAAATTAGCAGAGTGGAGAGGCAAGCGTGCAGGGAGAAAAGGATCGAGAGGGAGAGAAAAAGCAGGATGATTCTTTTGAACTCTCAGTGGCAGACGCAAGGACGGGAGACGGGGAGCTGTGTGTCTGTGTGTGCCTGTGTGTGCCTGTGTGTGTGTGTGTGTGTGTGTGTGTGTGTGTGTGTGTGTGTGTGTGTGTGTGTGTGTGCAGAAGAGTGACCGTGAAAACTTTGAGAAATGTAATTTTGAAGTCAAGTCGCACGGTCCAAAATATTTGAGAGGTAGACGTTTGAGAGATTTGATATGGAGGCTGCCGCATTGAATGAAGCAGAAGCCTGCCTTAAATATTCTAGGAAATCTCTTATTTTGTGATTAATCTGCCTATTTCCTCTGTGATCGTGGAGCTCAGAGAGAATACAATCAACCTTTTCGCTGCACTTCACTTTCAAAGCAGGTACGTTTGTGGCGTTATCAAACTCAATCAAAAGCCCGGGTCAACCCATTCAGCCATTCAAACATAGCTGATGGAATAATTTGTGTCGAGCAAATTGCGGCTCTCCTTTTTTTTTTTTTTTTCTAGACATCATAGCGAACATATTCAGCTAAGCCACGGCACGACGAAGAAGCTTTTAAGAGACGGCAGCGCAGATTCAAGGACGCTGACCTTATTCTGTTGCAGCGCCGTCGCTGCCTGTCAGCAGCCGGTTAAAGTGTCTCAGAAAGCGACTTCGTGTGCATCTGCTGCTACTTCGTGAGCGCGCACATTTAGTGTGTTTGTCAGCATTTGCCAAACTGTTAATTTCCCCCTCTCCCCGTGTCTGCCCTCTTGAGAGTTAATTGACCTCTGACTGATGAAGTGCAGACAGAGTAAGCGACTAATGGGATATGGAAGGGGAAGTGGGGAGTAGGAGGGGTGGGGAGGGTTAAGAAAAAGTAAAAGTAGAGGAGGAAAGACGTGAGGAGAAATAAAGAGGGGAAAGCAAGTCTGTAGAGTGTTAAAACGGAGGATGACGGAGAAGGTGAAATTAAGGGTAGGGTAGCGATGCAGCGCCAGCTTGCGTTGCCACCCGCGGCCTTCTATCGGACAGCTGCAACCTTCATAGGGGCCACAGAGCACGAGTAAACCGGGTCACACACACTCAAACACACATGCATTCAAGCAATGTCTTGTGCTAACAGATGCTGAGACGAGCATTAGCATTCCTCTGTCGTTAGCCAGTTAGTGGTGAGTGGGGAAGAACAAGTGGGACCACATACTTGAGAGCCACTTCTACTCTCCTGCCTTAATATCTGTCACGCCAAGGACTTTCCAAGGATTTTGCATATTGCATGAAACGTTCCTAGCATCAGCACATGAAAGACAAGACACAGCTTATCTTATTCGTTATATAATCAAACAATCGCATTCAGAACAGGGACGGTGTTGTGAAAAGACCTTGATTTGTGGCTTAAAAGTTTTGCGAGAGGGGTGGTGCATGAACATGCGGAGGTATGGTACCTCTCCGCCCGTCTCAGCGGGTTCGGCAGGCCTTTGTGCTCGATCCCCACGGGACGGTAACGGTAGAGAGTAGCTTCAGAACAGTTTGAGAATCCCCCAAGCTCACGGCGGAGGAACGAGCTTCCACGGCGATCACACGCAAACACAGAGTTCAACTGATGTATGTCAGTGTGAGACAAATGCAGGCAAACAAACAAGCAAACTTAATTCAACACCCATCGGCGCACACACACTCAGACACGCACCATCTGGGAGCGCCATAAGTCTGCTGCATAAAGAGCTCCGCTCTCTCGTGTGAGATCAGGTTCCTGAGGGAGGCAGCTGGCCGCGATACAGGAGTTTATGAGGAAGTGCAGCTTTAGCTTCAGTTGACGACCTCCCACCCGTTCATCTTCATTCTTGAGCGAGTATGAGCGATCGTGTCGCTGGCGATCTGCGTGACGAAACACAGTGCGAACCCACCCGCACTGGTTTCCCTCCGCTCTCCGTTCTAGCTCTTGATTCCTACTCTGTGATGTAAAGGTTACTTCTCCAGCGTTTGCTCTGATGTGTGCCATTGAGCTCCTCTCTAATCCGGTTCCCATACAGGGGAATTAACATTTGCAAATGGAGATAAATACTGCCTATTACACAGAGAGTGAAATCCCCCCTCAGCAGTCTAGATCCCAGGTGCAAGTTGCCAGGTTTTGTTAAGCACCCTTACCTCTCTCCCCATTAACTTTTCATTTGTGTGTGGATGCCAGGTTTCTAGAATCCAATCCACAGCTCTGCTGCCACGGCGTGATATTTCTCATATTTATTTAGCAGTGTTTCTTGTGCTGTTGCCAGTATGTGAGATTCGCCTCCCTCTGTCTCCATCTTCGTGCGGCTGTCAGTGTTTGCGTGACACGCTCTCACCAGCACCGCCGCCGACCCGCCACCAAGCCAAGAGAGTGCGCAGTACTGGCGCCGCAAATTCTCACTCTTGCCATCTGCCACCCAAACTGTAATTAAATTTCACTTATCTTCTTTTTTTTTTTTTTTTATGAAGCAGAAGTTAATAGAGCAGGCTTATTAAATCAGGGGATTTTTCACGCCAGCTGGAGTCTCACTGGAGCTTGATTCTGCCGAGTACACACCAGTGTCCACACATTTTGTACATGTTAACATTAGTGGGATGACTTGAGCAGTTGGACTGGATGTTTACAGCTATATTACAAAAGAATCTTCCATCACTATATATGTTTATATCTATATTAAAGGAGTAAATATAAAATATCCAGGTTTTTTTTAGAATGCGTGGTGTGTAAGTGCGGTGCTCACGTTTGTTTGTTGTGTGCTCGTGCGGTAACCTTCAAACAGCATTGTGGCTCATGTTGCCTTATGGAGACAAGAAGAGAGTATTAAAAGAGAAGAGGCATGCTTCTGAAAAGCTCTTGAAGGCTTTTAATCATTACAGTTCAAAGCTGCGAGGGTACAAACACAGGACCCACATGCACTTAGATACAAACAGAGAGAGAGAGAGAGACAGAGAGAGAGACAGAGAGAGAGAGACAGACAGAGAGAGAGACAGAGAAAGAGACAGACAGAGAGTGAGAGAGAGAGACAGAGAGAGAGAGAGAGAGACGTAGTGAGCAATAGGCGTCAAAACTTTCTGGCAAACTTCGCACAGTTGGCCTTCTACTCATTACGTATGTTGCATGAAGGTGTTCATGCTGCGCTGGCTAATCAGGATTACCCAGCAGAGCAGCGTTTGGACACAGCTGCGTCTAATCCGCTGTGAAAGGCAACGTGTTGCTCATTTCTCGGTGGGTTGCACTAATTATGCAGCAGCTAGGTGGACACGCATGACGGGACTGCAGCCTGTAAGTGCAAAGGTATACAATAGTATACACTGTGATAATTCCTTCACTTGTGTTGTACGATGTTTTTTGGCACAAAAGGGATTCCCATTGGGTGCCTGGGAATTTGTCACAGCAGTTATCTGTATAGGCGTACAGTGCATGTGAAATGAGTTGTCCATAAGGATGGATTTCGAACACGCGCATGTTGTTCCATTGGAGCATGATGCGATAATTCATTTGGGGATTTCAAAGAATTGCTTTTAATTTTCCATAATTTTCTGTGGGAAGAGTCTGAAATTCGAATGATTTTAATCCTCAAACTCATTAAAACAGTTTGCACTGCAGAGGCTTAACTTTCAAGGAGCTTAGCTTTATACAGTACAGTACGCACACATGCATAAATGATATAATATAAATCAGATTAAATTTAATGTACTTGATGACATTGTGCATTGGGTGTGTATAAGTTACTGCACCACCATGAACTTCAATAGATGCACATTGTGGTAAATAATGAGGAATGGAAAATAAATCAATTGAATTCTAGCTTCCTTGGATATTTTACTCCGGACTTTTGCATTTAATCTTTGAGTTCAGAGCTGCCACTTTACAATGCAAGATGTGAAACTGAGGACTTAAGAAACAAAGTCCAGCCTACTTAGCTGCAGGACATCATTGACAATTAGTCAATTTTATAGTGAGAATTGTTGTTAATGTCACTAAATGGTTTGTTTAATGTAGAGGGAATTATTCAGAAACATATTCATGCCTTTTTAAATAAATGCCTGTTGACCACAAGGGATCATTTTGGTTTATTGCAACTCCTTTTGATCATCATTTCCATCGGTAATAATGTACATGTACTCACAAAGTTAATACATGAGATTTGTGACATTGCCCAAAATGAGTCGTAAAAGGTCAAATGACAATCAGTTGTAAAAATCCATCACAGTTTATAGACCAACCTCTTACTGAAGTTCAACTTTTACTTACTTACCATACATTTAGCTGATGTAAAACTTCAGGCGCAGTCACTTTTGTTTTTACTTCTAGAGAAAGTAGTTCATATCTGAATGATCTTGAATATGTCGTCAACACCTGGCCAACGTTCTTCTCCACGCAGACTTTCATCTAATCTCTCTGCCACGTTGTGTCCCTGTCCTCCTTCAGATCCTGGTCCACGTAGGCTTCCTAACCGAGGAGTCTGGAGATGTCTTCAGCCCCAAAGTGCTGAAGGGGGGTCCTCTGGGAGAGATGGTCCAGTGGGCCGACATCCTCACTGCGCTCCACGTTTTGGGACACAACCTCAAGATCTCCATGTCCGTCAAGGAGCTGCAGGGGTGAGCTAACTGCGCTTGTCAGCGGTTGTTGTTTTTTTTGCAGCTGATGATGTGTGCGGTGTGTTAACCCCATTTCTACTGGACTGGACCCAGTCATCCAGTGTTTTTCTTCTGAATCTAAACTGGTATTAAGAGAAGGTTGCGTCGATATAGGGATTATCCAGACAAGGCAACGTGTTTGCTTTGAAAAGAGATTATTGATTGGCAGGGTCAAGGCTAAAAGTAAACGGAATGGCCATTTCTTGTTTATCTAACTGTAATAACTCTAATCAATAATCGTGTCCGGTCACAGCTTTCACATTTTCATTAGGATGCAAAATGTCTGCTAAAAAATGAATCTGATGACAGCTGTGACTACAAACCAATGACGTTTTACAACCCTCCTGTTACCAATGCGCTCTTGTACGTACTCATATTGGAGTCGAAATGTTTAAGAGTGCATTGCGCTGTAATTACACCACTTCCCCACTTCAGATTATGCATGAGGGCCCTAAGGTCCTGTTGATTTATTTGATGCTGCATTGATCCCGTATCGACGCACTCCACAGCTTCCTGTAAGTGCGACTGCGTCGGCGTGTGTCTTTTTATCCCCTGCGTCAGCGCGCTTGCATGTTTCTGCTGACGGATACAGCTACAGAGCCAACAGACACACACACACACACACCCACACACACAGACGGGTGGATGGATGGATGTAAATCAACCCTGTTGGGCGAGATCCCTACGGCTTGCTTCATCCAGTCTATGCAATATCTACTTCATGGTCGAGACTGAATAAATCACACAGGTTGTCAGGCTCCCGCGAAGACGGATGACTGACGTCGAACTGTAGAATATTGAATAGGTATGAGTCTGAGAAGACAACTGAATCATGCTGCAGACGGGCGACGTCTTTGTTCAGCCTTGATTGGGCCAGTAGTCTTTGTCTCTCTGCCATCGTTGATCACTGCAATGACACGGGTATGGAGTATAGATCAATATAATGATGCCTACAGAGACCCCGCCGTACTCTCCTTCCACTGTGCGCTGCCTGCGACAACACTCACAAATCACAGAAGAAGTATTGTATTGACCCCCCAGCCTTCGGCAGTCATTTTATAGACGTATAACACCTGCAGGGAGCAGGGGAGAGTATGACAATCTAGAGGGATTTTATTCTTTTTTTAAAAATGGGTTTACAGATGGCAGGGTGACATCCACAAGGCCGAGCTCAGTTGCCAGACTTGAAATGGATGGCGGGACAGTTTTTTAGGCCGTGCGTGTCACTGTGGTGTCTCTGGACCTTCGTTTTGAAACCGCTCTTTCTCACGACATGGGCGGCGACGTGTTTTAGGTGACTGTGAAGCGTAATCTAACATACCAGCATGATGAATTATTTCATCCACCTCGCCCGCATGGAATGGCTTCGGGTAAGGAAAAATACCTTTGAGCTCTGGATTACTCGGGGAAGCAGTCTAATCTTTCGTCAAACTGCTCTCGGATCCTGACTCGGTCCTTAAAATACACTGGTGTGAGAAATGGCGACGTCAACTTTGCCTCCTGATGTCGATCTTTCCACATGGTTTGCTGCAGTAAAGTGGAACAGAAAAAGGGTTATGCAGTGTGTCCAATCGTTTTTTTTTTTTTATATGGTTGGCGTGTCAACTTTTTGTTCTCACACCTTTCATTTCCCTTGGTCCCTGCCTTCAGGAAGAGAAAAAAAAGAGTTACAGTTGAACAAAGGTGGTAATGCAGTTTGGCTGTCATGGAGTTGTATTATAAAAATATAAGTCTCTCCTTCGCCTTTCGTGTCCCCCACAAATATGTGGTGTCTTTATTGATCTTTGGCGAATGTTTAGAAAACCTTACAGCAAACATTTCATCAATTCTGGGTGAGCAGATGCTACTACGACTGTTTTTAGCTATTTGTGGCGTACTGATCTGTAAGATACTCATTTGTTCTGTCACACTTTGTAGTTCAAATGTATATTTATCCACCGCATTTCCTGCCACAAAGCTACACACACAACTACAAAGTGATTTGTGACTTGAAAAGCATGAGTATGGATTTCCTTTTCATTTAGTATTTTAGTATTCTCTCAACACAAAACAATGTGATGCATTTGAATGTTGTTTCTTTCACACATTTACTTTATATTCACATTAAGCAAATGCAATTCTATCAGCATGCTATCAGTAAACGAACAGGAAAAGAGGAGCCTATGGTGATAAAACACAATTAACTTTTCGCACAAACTGCCACTCTGATGCAAATCAACAAACGCATTATTTCCACACAGATGGCTGATGTTGATGTATTGTCTGCTGGTGTGATCGACAGAAAGAGACATACTGACTGAAAAACAATTATAACATAAATATATATAACTTATTATATTTGGTAAATAATTCCTTCAAAACACTCTTAGTGCGACTTCAAAAAGGTACACTACAGTCCTATTTCAGTTCAGATTCCTTACCATACAACTCTGTCTCTTACAGCTCACCTGTATAGTTTCAAGATAATTCTCTACCTACTTCCTCTCACTTGTTCCCAGTATTGCCCATTTTTGTGGACATACTGCACTTCCTCCTGTCCCAAATAATGTGCTTGCAACGACACACAAAGATGTGGCTTGACATACGGATAAAAATACAGACAAATGGCAATGGCAATCTGGACAAGCAGGCCGACCGAGACAAATGGGAAACCAGGCACGCAGACACAAATTGCCCAAAAGATGGAAGTTGAGTCCAGATATAGCTTTGGAAACATGTCATCACTGTTCTTGGGGGTAAGACTGACCAGCATTAGAAACAAAACTGAACAAAAAGTTCCCAGGGTCCACAATTCCACAACTTCCCAATGGTTTGTGTGTGTGTGTGTGTGTGTGTGTGTGTGTGTGTGTGTGTGTGTGTGTGTGCGTGTGTGTGTGCGTGTGTGTGTGTGTCTGTGATACATTGTTCTCATGGCCACATCTGAGAGTTGGAGTTGTCTGAGGAGGAAGCAGGAGGCAGCTGTAATTGGCCACCGAGGGGATGATTTGGTCTAGGGTTGTGTTACTGTGTATAACGTACACCCTGATTTGTAGTTTCCAGTCAGTGCTGCTATGAGGTGGCTGGACCTTATTCAGTAGAGATCCATGATCAAAGCACACAGAGACTCACTAACATACTGTGGCCCAAAGACAAAGCCTGAGAGGGAAAAATGAACCAGAACATATGGACAAAAACAACTTCTATTGATTCAACTGGGAGGCGATATACTTATGTGTGTGAAGCCTCTACTACACTGAATTCTAATGTGTTATTTGTGCTCTCTTTTGGCCTGTATGTCATACTGATGTTGTGTCCTGCATGTCATATTGATATGGGAAATCATTCATTTATAATATCTCTTTTCTGTGATTCGTCTCAAGGCTGTCACTGTGCAGGATGATGGACTGATGAGAAAATGTGAATGGAGAAGCAGGGGGTAGAACAGCAAAACGCTGAGTTGGCATCTGTGCAGTTTGGGCGGGGACTTGTGTTATTCAAATATGCAAATAACAGTTCTTTTTTTTTGAAGGCTCCCTGATGATTTCCATCCCTTTGTTTTGGATCTTGCACTGTCCTTCATTTCTGCACAGAGCAGAAGTTTCACTTGCACCATTCACCTGCCCACACACACACACACACACACACACACACACACACACACACACACACACACACACCAGCACACGAACCCAAGTTAATTCAATACAGGTTTTTTGCATCTACCCGTCGCTGCTGAGTGTGCACTCTTCACAATGTAGCCTAACCGAGCAGCTTGATGGAAATGAAGCTGAAATTGGTGCCAATTAGATTGGCAAGGCACCTGAAATGTATTAGTGTGAGAAGGAGGAGAGACGGGGCTCCGTCTGCTCTCCATTACAGACTCAAGGGTGCAGATGGTCAGCACCTTTGTGCCTAATCCTATCACTACTGTAAAGAGAAATATTGAAGGTTCCGTAATACTGAAACATTTAATAATGCGGCACAGGAGAGGAAGATATGGCATTTTGCCGTGTAGCACACTCTGGACACGCCATGTGGACTGTGACAGTACACTTATAGAAATAAAGATGCTCACTAGAACCATTTTAGGGTTCATTGGCTTCATTTTGGTTTCTGGTGAAACCTTTTAAAACGGTTCCACATAGAACCCCTGAAAAGAAGATGTTCTATGGAGACAGAACCCTCTGTGGAGGTTTTATCCAGAAGCTTTTCATCTTCAAAGTCTGTTAACCAGAATCCATCTGGGGGGTTGTACCAAGAACCCTTTTATATTCCAATGGTTTCATCTAAAACCCAGCCCGGGCGTTCTACAGAGAACCCTTATGTATTTTAAGGGTTTCATCTAGAATCCATCCATGGCGTTCTACAGACAGGTGCTGTGTCTGTAACTTTCCGAAACCGCCGATCTGATTTGTTTTACGACTATATGTGGCACTTTTCACGTTAACAACCAAGTGAAACTTTATGATTGCCTCCCAGAAAATGTGGACAGTCATCACCCATATCTATCCAGTATGGCGCCTACCCTTTCTCTATAACAACTGGCTTTACACACCACCTTCCAGTGTAGCTATAACTATAAACACTTCCGACCAATGTGGTTGGACAATACATCGTACAGACTGGTTCTAAATCGGATCAAGGGTACTGGTAGTTCTTGTTGAAAACTGCTCAAATGTTCAATTTATCAGATGTTATTGGATTATTTATGAACATGAACAAAGGTTAATTGAAGGGTAACTGAAGGTTGACTTTAATGCTCGTCATCTATAGATAATGATTTGTTTGTTACTTCTCCTAAGTTACTTTTGTTATTTTTTGTAAATGTAAGTCTCTCGTGCACTCCCTCTCCATCTCTTCCTCCAACTTGAGGTCCAAGTCTCACAATCTCCCCCCAACTGAAGGTAACGTCTCAGTTGCCATGGAGATCAGACTTTGGGACTTTTGGGGTCGGAGGTGGAAAGACACAAAGTTACAGCCAATCGACACCTCAGAAACAGTAAATGATAGAGAAGGAGTAGGGAATCAGAAAGCACCCAGTGTCTTTTGTCCCTGAGATGAGCCAATAATTGGAAAGCGGGACTGAACAGACACGACGTCTACAGCAATCGTACGTTGACATGTTTGAAGGGTTTTCAGTTCTGGTGTTGTTTTGAGAACTACAGAAAAATGCATCTCTGTGTTGTTCAGTCAGACACTTGCAGGCGACCAAAACGGTTTCAATTAACTTTGATGAACACACTATGACAGGGTCACAGTTCTTAGACGAAAACACAGACAACTCCCAGACCGGACAGCGCTGCAGTAGCGACCTGTCAATCACAAGATGGCAACACCTTAAAGCATACTGTATCGTCTATTTTACTAGAAATGGACCAACCAACCAGAGGAGTTGCCCCCTGATGGCTATTAGAAAGAATGCAAGTCACAATGAAATGTCATAGTTTGCGTTACTCATGCGTATGCCCAATTGAACTTGCATTTTCTTTTTTTATTTATTTTAACCAAACTCTATAGGCTAATTTACACCTGAAATAAACATGCTGCTGTGGTGATTCCAAAGAAAAGCTGCATAAAATGTATATTTGAGGCAGAAGGAGGATGATAAAGTGGCCTTTGTGCACTTGAGTGCCCGGGTGATGATCTAGTTGGTCCAAGTGTCCCAAAGTGCACTTCAAGGGGCACTTGATGGGCATGTGGAGCGCTTATGTGCCCCATTGGTCAGCTCAAAGCACCTCAAGTGCTGCATTGTCACCACATTGGGGTGTAAAAGAGCCATAACCCTGACTAACCTAAAACCAACCTCAATTTAAACCTAATCCTCTGGTCAGTTGATCTCTCTCATTTTGCCCCTCTGAATGCAACCGGTTGCCATTGTTGGTTAATGCTGCTGTTATGAGTTACAGCTGCTGATACAGAATGAGTTGCAATAGAAATGTTATTAGTCAGTGCTATTGTTCTGAATTACTGCTACAGTTAATGCCGCTGTTTTCTAATCATGTGTTTCATCACAAAAGATGATGTGTCATCAGACATTTCCTTGTCACTAGTAGACAACATAATGGTCCAGTTATCTGCAAGGGCTGTGATCAGTTCTTACAGCACTCTTAGTAACAGTTAACAGTTGCTATAAAGGCCCATCTGTTCCCAAATCTTTTGCACTTCCAAATTTCATCCTTGCCATAAAAAACTCTTTTTTTATGTGCTTCTGCACATAAGTAATCCCAGTTCTGCTTCGCCTTTTGCACGTCAAAATATCGAAGTCATTCACATAACGAAAGCAATCTCAGTTGCTTTAAGTCGGGTTAAGTCTGTATTTCCCGGTGAATCCCCCGGTTACTTCAAGCTCTCTCTCATAGTACTCATAAACGGCTGAGCAGACCTCTCCACCGCCTTGCCGACGTGTCTGTCTGTGCATTTCACAGGAAGAGAGTGGCTTCATATGTGCTTACGAATCCATGTGTGTTCGTGTACTACTTCAGCACGTGACTGTGTGCTGTAAAAGAACTAAAGCTAGTTTGCATCATAAGCTCATTGCTGTAAGTCTAGCGATTTAGCCCGTAAATGACTTGCATAACCCCGGAGATTAATGCAAAAAGAGCCCTCCACTAGGGTTACGTAATGCCTTATGAAATTGGATTGGTCTTCAGATTCTCTCTCGGTTGCACACTTGTTTTTCTCTGTACAGTATATTCTGCTCTCTGTCTTGTGCATGCTCTCAGCTCTCTTTGTGGCCACTTCACATTCTTTTAATCGGTTTCTTAATTCTCTTTTCTGTTTTTTTAAAGTGTCTCCTGCTGCTTCCATCCGTTTGTCAACATTAGTGGACTAAATGTGTTCTGACCTTGTTAAATAATTTGAGGTGTGGGCTCAACATGCTCTGCAGCAATTCTCCCTGCACAGCTCCGGCTAAAACATGCGTTTCCTCTCAGAAGCACATGCAGGAATATGATGCAGATACAAGAAGAAGCAAGTAGATGTGAATCTGTGGGCAGTTGTGGGAGTTGCTGGGCTCCTCTTTTTCTTCTGAGGCTTTTTTGTTAAGTCCATGAAAAGTCAAAGTCACGCTCTGTGTGACTCTGTGGCCCATAAACCCCTCCTTCTCTCTCTCTCTCTCTCTCTCTCTCTCTCTCTCTCTCTTTCTCTCCCTTCAACCGGACTCCCTCACCTTTCTGCCATCATTAAAGTGAAGCCTGTAGAGAGGCTGGAGTCGGTGACCTCGGTTCACCTGCTGCTCTCCCACAGGCTGGCTACGAGCTGCCTTATTATCCCTACCCAAAGCAGATAGGAACACACACACACGCATATCTTTTTTCAAAACCCTGATCTTGCTTTCCTTTCTTCTTGGCAATTAGGCCGTTCTCACTTTCCTTACATCGCTGCTTTCTCTTATTTTCATTTCATAACTTTAAATATTCTTCTCTTTCTTCTGACTCTGCTGTGCAACAAAAACTATGCAGGTTTAGGGGGGAAGATAACTTGTGAAGCAGATGACTCAAAACATTATTATACACTTGGCTGTAAGTGCGGGGGAGAAGCGTCTCCTCTTAAAAAAAAAATCAAAATTTTGAGTTATGAAGGGAAGGTGTATTCGATCTCTTTATTCGAGAGAAGCTGCTGAGGTGTGTGAAACTCCTAAAGAGACTTCTGGGTAGATCCCTTTATAAGACAAACTGCAGCACATTAACATTAATCAGTTGTGGAAAATGTTTTTTGTATACGTGTGTGTGTGTGTTTCGTGTGTGAGATAGAGCGTCAGCTTGTCTCTTTGTTAAAAACTAGAGCGTGCAAATGAATGGTATCCTCCGTCTGCATCATTTTGTCTGCTTAAGGCTCCTCTCCTCACTCCTCCCCTCTTGCCTTGTGTCTCTTCACCTTATTTCCTCTCGCTCTTCGTCTGGCTCCTTCTCACTTTGTCTCTGTGTTGTTCCCCTCTAAGCTAAAATCAATGCGCTTGTTAGCAACTTCCCAGATTTTTACTGCATTTCATCACCCCTACCCTTACTTCTAACCCCTTACAGACAGACACACACACACACACACACACACACCACCACCACCACACACTTGGTAATGGTTTCCTTCATCCATTGTTTCAGATTTTAAGTACTGGGGGCAGTTGTGGTACATGGGCGACTTTGTCTTTCGTTACTGGTGTTGCTCTGACTCACATCTCCACCTCTAATTGGTCTGCGTGACACAACTGGGACTCGGTAATACAAATAGGACAAGTTGCTGCTTATGCTTCTTTAGCTGCTTTAGCACAATCCTTGGTGAACTTACATGACTGTGTCTGCTGGTACGTCTTCCCTTGTAACGTTGGGGTTTCATACCATTACTATTGGAGCAGTTCTCGAACATGAATAAAACGATGAATAAAATAATCAATGATATCAATTGAATATTGAGATATGAGACTAGTAGGACTGTCCCGAATACCATATTTTGAACTGCCGTGAACGAAGGAGCTTGTGACCTTCCCGGCTAGTAGGCAGCACAGAGTCATGTCATTAAAGCAGCACACTTCCTTTTGCGCTCCGACATAATCAATGGTGGAATATAAATGACATGACTTGGAAAGGAAAGGATATTTTCCCGTTTCCCAGCTGAGATGGACGGCATCGCGCTGCAACGCGTGTCTTTCAGTTTAATTAAATGCATTCGTTTTTAAGGATTATGTTATTCTACTGTATTGTTGTTTGTATTTTTATTTATTGTTGAATAAGAAGCATTTTCCAAAAGGTTTGGTTTTGTTTTATGTATGTTCCGGAGGGATGAGAATCCCAATGAACAAATACCCGATCGTTGAATATTCGGGCCCAGTTTCGGTAATAGTTGTATATTTTAAATATTGTATTTTCCTTACTCAAAAGCTACAGACAGTTAAAATCCCAGTGAAACAGGAGTTGAAGCGTCTCTAGCTTAAGTAATGTGACCTTTATCCAAATTAAACTGAATATGTGGACGGGGTTTAGTAACGAGGGGGGTTCAAATCCCTGATATTTAATTGGATAAAAAATAACTGTAGGACTGTTGACCTGCATACACACCTCCCTCGTTTGTAGTTAGATTAGGAGGAGGAAGATAGTTGTTCAATTCATATTTTGTAAAAAAAAAAAAAAGTTTTGGCAGAAGAAATCCAAACATGTCTTCTACTTAATGTCACTCTGCTAGCTACCCACTAGCTAACAGTCAAGTGTGGTTGTATATGATGGACGGGTTAGGTAATCATTCCCACATCCCAATTAATTGGGTAAAATAGCATAACCACCTCCTAGTTCAAGATGAGTCATCAACAATATTTTTTTCATTTTACAAGAGGAAAAGGATTTTGGTTAAAAATAATACAATGAAATATAAAAACAATTCTTTTGACACATGTTTAGCATGTAACTAGATACATGAACATTTAGCACAAGGACACAGGATGGAACTTGGAAAATGTGTTTTTCAATCATTTAATTGAAGTGCCAAGATTAATCTCTAATCTCAAGTCTGATTAGTGATCACTTTTACCACTGGACGATTTATAAGGATGAAGTGTGGATGAGAACCTGAATGAGATGATAAAACTTGCTCGTGGTCCATGAAAGCAATAGATCCACAGGTTTGCGTGAGTTTATGGATAGTTGTTAGCCAGCTAAATGCTATCGCTAACTGTTAGCTGTTGTAGCGTAATCTTTTGCTGCATTACCACCACGCGCTTTAGACTGCAGCAGTGCTCACATCTGGATTTTGTGTAAATGTTGCCTGATAATCCTGAATAGAATGCAGTTATTATCAAGATTATTATTACACCGGTGTTTATATAACATTTCAACATATCTGTGATTTAAAAAAAAAAAGGTTTGTTGTCCTTGTGGAGAAACAAATTTCTCTGTCAGCCATTTTGAACCATTCAGTTATTTTGTCTTGTGTGTGCAAGAGCAATGGCAATTGACCATGAGGGAAGGGTAGAGTGGAGAGTAAACGCAGTTTCATGGTCTTTATATGGCTTCAGTTGTCCGACTATGTGTAGAAAGTCTAAGGAAGGTCAGCCTCTACCGGCTGCCGGGCCAAAACAGTTAGTTCTGGCTGAATAAAGTGAGCGGGGGGGAAAGGCTAGACAGACAGGTACATCAAGGGGATGTGTGAGCGACGGTGTGCGTGTGTGTGTTGCACGAGTGTGTGTGGTTTGTCATCCTAGACCCAGGCACTAAGGGCTTTTCAATCTCCTCTTACTGGGAATGGAAGCAGGGGAGGGGAGTTTTAGCCCTGAATAGACTCCAAGGCCTGGGGAAAGACTGAGCCGAGCACCATTAAAACCAACGCTATCAGCCATTCATCAACCTCCTGTCCCTCACCATGCTTTATTCCTCACGAGAAGCTGCCTGAGGCAGACAGAAAAGGAAATAAGGAAGAGCACATTAAAAAAAAAGAAGTTGGATGAGGTGCCAGATATTCATGTAGTAAAATATCTGGCTTTTCCTAAAAATGTTCTATGTCTGACCCCTCAGTAAACTTTTGTTGTTCTCTTGGCTAATGGCCCTTTAAGACAGAACGTGGTTTTATCTACGCTCGCCGATGGGTTCGGCACACATCGCAAAGCCGTCGTTTGCACCAGCCCAATCTTTGAAAGGATTAAATAATTCTGCACAAAAGCATATTATTTACAAAACATTTTACAGTATTCTTGCTCTCTCTAATTGTGTTTTTTTTTTGTCAAATAAAATAAAATCATAAGAAGTGTGCACTCATCAATACATGTGAAATATGAACCTTGTCCAGCTAGAGGATGTGTCACTAAACCTGCATTAGCTGTACTATAGTGTCCCGTCAAATGTTTTTGTTACCCAACAAGGTTATCAGGGCTAGTATTGTATACAGTTACACAGTTTTGTGGTGTAATATGGAGTAAGTTAGATACTGTAGCGTGATGCAGAAAGAACTAAGTTCATTTAAGGGTTGAGAGACATAATGAGCCCTGGACTATCAACATCATAATGGTTCCTATTTGTTTCTCAGTGCAATGGTGCATGACCACAACTGATAAATTGGTGTGTGCAGCACCTGCAGAGCAAGCACAGAGTCATCAATTTCGATATGGGGAAAATATGCGGTCACGCATTA